>NC_044906.1:72534869-72743637 GCF_001633185.2 Quercus lobata | reverse complement strand
TTTCTATCCTTCCTAGGTTTTTATCCTCCCACTTTTTTATTATCTAGCTCATCAAGCAACTTTGCTATTCTCTCTCTGGTAATGGAGCTGGTGTTAATTGAACTAGATCCACCTCCTCATCATTGCTAATCCAGCCATGGTAAGGTCGGTATCGCCTTCGGGTAGGAAGACTAACTAGTAGTGGGGATTGGATCACATGTGGAGGTAATTGGGCAAGACTGTTCCTAAGAGTTTTAGCACCACCAGAACTAATAGATCTTGGGAGATAATACCCACCACCTGCAAAATAAGGGCATCCATAACATGATTAAATTTGCAATATGTGCTCATACCATTTATTTATGGATTAACAGCACATATAAACCTTTTGGTTTAATGTGCTTGAATTTATATGTTGATTTTTGAAAAACGAAAAGCAACTGTGGAAATATTATTTCATAAGCTGTAAATGAATAAAAGTTGATTACGAGATTCATGTGCTGGTAGTAGGGATTGGATCACATGTGGAAGTGACTGGTAACGAGATTCAGAACTTGCTGCTGGTGGGAGATAATACCTACTATCTGCAAAATAAAATCATACATAATGTCATTAAAGTAGCAAAGATGTTCTCATGCAATTTATTAATGGATTAACAACACAAAAACCTTTTGGTTAAATGTGCTTGAATTTATAATTTTATTGTTAAAAAAAAAATAGAAATCGAGGAAAATATTATTTCATTAGCTATAAATAAATAAAAGTTGATTACGAGATTCATGTGCTGGCAGTGGGGATTGGATCACATGTAGAGGTGATGGGGCAAGACTGTTCCCAAGAGGTTCAGTACCAACAGAGCTGACTGCCAGTGGAAGATAATACATACCATCTGCAAATAAGAGCGTACATAACATGATTGAAGTAGCAGAGATCTTCTAATGCAATTTATCTATGGATTGCCCACACATATTTTGGTTAAATGTGCTTGAAATTATATGTTGATTGTTGAAAGAAAAAAAGAGATTGAGGAAAATATTATTTCATAAGCTGTAAACGAATTAAAGTTGATTACGAGATTCATGTTCGGTGTCTGGAGCCTCATTAGGCTGTGAGGCAATATCCAAAGACGGGTTAGTTTGAAACATAGCTTCTGTGGCTCCTGAGTTGGAGCAAGTAGGTATGGACAGCCCAGTAGCAGCATCTTCTCTATAATCTGTATCTCGCACTTCATGTTGAGAAGAATTGTCCTTCAAGAATAAGTGGGAAATAACATTAATAGTATTTTTATAAATTTAATTAGTAATAATGTGAAGGTTTCCAGACAGCTTCATGAATACACTTTGTACAATTAATTGCTCCATTGCAAGGTATAAACCAGCAAGAACCAAATTGTGGCTAATCTTAAGATAACTTCCTTTTAGAAGTGCCAGCAAGCTATAGCTCAAACTACCCTTCCTCTTTCCACAATATTGAGATGGCAGGTGAGATTTTGGGTTAAAGACACACTGAGAGCGTATATATATCACCAACCAATAAATTATTATCACAGAAGCACACTTTGTACAATTAATTGCTCCATTGCAAGGTATAAACCAGCAAGAACCAAATTGTGGCTAATCTTAAGATAACTTCCTTTTAGAAGTGCCAGCAAGCTATAGCTCAAACTACCCTTCCTCTTTCCACAATATTGAGATGGCAGGTGAGATTTTGGGTTAAAGACACACTGAGAGCGTATATATATCACCAACCAATAAATTATTATCACAGAAGCACAACTAATAAACCACAATGCTGTGGCAGGATAGGGATATCATTCCATTAGACAATAGATTGCCAGAGTATCAAGAGCAAAATTGAACATCAGTCTTCATTATGAAGCCTAACCACAACATCAGTCAATCTCCATGCTAAAATTTGCAGGAACTGAGGGGTGAATCATGTTATATCTTAAATTATGACAACTTTTTCATAACAGACTCACCAGCAACACTTAAAAATGTGTAGCTGTAATTTATTTGGGAAACAATTGAGTAGGTGTTCCTATATTTTGATAGAATATAAGGAACAATGAACATGGCTTGCCCAAGACATGGTGATGTAGTCCTAACTCCTCATTGAAGATTTATTGTTATACTCCTCTTGCATATATTGTTTCAAAAGGATAGATTCATTTCCCAAATGCATAGGCACATCTCACAGAATTGCAACCGCCTTTGGAATAAGAGTCAACAACAAAATTACTGTACGTTTCTTTACTTACAAGTGAAATCATGGAATATAACGAACTAATATTGATTAACGGATTTCAGGACTCTAGAAATGCAATTGCTAAAAATCTTTTGGGGTAATTCAAATACTAACTGGCTTGATGGTCCACTCAATTAAATCACAAATGTGTCTTATGACTTTCTGCATTCCAGCAATCGTGCATTTTCCCTCTAAAGCAAAGGAAAAGAAAATAAAGTCAATTTTCCTCAATTAAGCATATACGTCTCGTCTCAATTAAAGGTGAATAACATTCATTCCCAAGCAAATTATGTCTCATTTAGTTCTCTGCTTTTCTTTGAACACATCAAGAATAAGTATATAATTTTGTTAGTATAATGAAAATAGTAACGATAAAACAAATAACATTTGTAAATGTCCTCTAATTTAAATTGCATGTAACAACAAAAGAAAGTAAAGCATATAAAGTTTATCAAAAAAAAAAAAAAAATAATAAATAAAGCATATAAAAGGTTTTTTAAAAAATGAATAGTTATATAGCATAGCATAAAAATTCAATTTTTACCTCCCCTTTGGGACCAGTTGTCTTTTCAAGGAGTGTTTCAAGGAGGAGAGAGTAAGAAGCGTCTTTAATAAAGACCCATCCTTCATTCCCACCATGTTTGAACAATTAGGTACCATGGGGGGCATGGTGGTGCAATCACTATTGGAGAAGCACTTGAAGCCACTGCCAGGACAGCCAGGGTAGAAGCCCATGGACTGGAGTTGCGACTGAAGCCTAGTCAGCCGCATGTTCAAATGCCATAGCAACAAGCAATGAGAAAAAGACAAAACTTGTTGATATTCTAGTGGTAATATATTTTAAGGTGAAAATATTAATTCACGCTTATTTATATCTACTATTTTACACACATGTTCATAATTAATATAGAAACATTCACATTTTAATGCAAAAATATTTATATTTTAATGCAAATAAGTAACTAGATTTGAAATAGTGATTGTGTAAAAATCAAAATCCTTTATTTTCAAGTGTGAGAATTGAAACCCTTAATTAGTGAAAGATTAATTATCATGCTCAACTTTGGTATTTTATGAAAACTTTTGGATACTCTTCTAATTGGTGGTTTAAAAAAAAAAAAAAAAAATTGGTATTAATAAATGACAAATTTGGGAGAGAAAATTAAAATTAATATCTTTTGGAGAATAAAAAACTGTGGGCAAGTATGTGTGCGTGGGTTTATATATATAGACGAAACTTACTTATTAACCAAAAAAAAAAAAAAAAAAAAAAACTTACTTGCAATATAACCTATGAAGCTCCTTATTTTACACACGTACAAATCATTATTTAATTGTCATCACTGTATACTACATACTATTTTACAACAAAGGAATTTGATGCTCTAGTAAGTTCACAGTGGCAATTTAAGGTGTTTCCTTTTCCTCCACAGGCCCTTGGATGAGCGCCTTTGCAATGAAATTAGTTGCAGTCCACCAAACGCCAATTGCGGTCAAGCTCAAATTTAAATTTGTCTTTTGATGAGCACTGTGGGCTCCAGTCACATCCACACATCTGCAATATAAATAAGCCATTGCTCGCAAATAGACCTGTTCATTTAGCTAGTCTGCCTGGGTTAAGGGCTGGTCTCAATCGTGTAAGGCCTGCTTCTGGCCCAGTAGATAGGACCAAGTGTTGAAACCTAGGCCCTGTCCTTATAGCGTACTCAATGAAGCTCAGCCTAATAAGCCTCTTGCTATTTTTTTTTCAAGGCTTATGGACAAATCCAGGACTGGTATAACTCTTTGAACTTCAAATCTCGCCTGGACATTGGGCCATGGAATTGAACGGGCAAAATGGCCCATTAGCATTAATTTTTGAAATATTTAGGCCCAAAACACTGTTTGGGAAATATATAGGAAAGTACCACTTTTTGTGGTACTCGAGCTTGGTGAGCTCGAGTACCCCATTTTTCTGTTCCAGCGTGGCACCTGACGTTGGCATCTGAATTTAAGGTCTCTCTTCGCCCTCACCCTTACCAGAACACAGTCTCACTCTCACTCTCACTTACACCTAAACGTTCAAACCCCAAACGTTCAAACTAGGGCTGTCCATCTCACCCGCCGACCCACCCAACCCGTCCAACCCGCCCGTACCCGACCCGTTACAATCCGATCCGACAGCTCCGGTGGTCGGACGTGGGTCCCGAGCTTCAAAACCCGACATCGGCGGTTCGGTTTCGGTTCCCTTCCTTCAAAACCCGTTCAACCCGACCCGCCCGAAGAGAGAACGACGAGCTGCGATTTCAAGCTTTCCGACGATTTTTCCAGCACGATTTGGCAGATTTCGGCGACTAAAACACCAGATCTGGCGATTCTCAGCACGATTTGGGGGAAAAAGCATCAGATTTGGCGAGATCTCTGCCAAATTCGGCTAGATCGCACCGGATCTTGGACGGATCGGGAGAGATCTTGCCGATTTTCTACGTTTTTCGTCCTCTCCGGCAGGTTTTGGCCTCACCCGAAACCGCCGCTCACCCGACGAGAAACCGACCTGTAAAACCCGACCCTAATACGGGTCTGTTGCGGGTCCGGCACTTCCCTACCCGATCTCCGACGGGTCGGTTGCGGGTTGGGCACAAACCCGACCCGCCCGACCCATGGACAGCCCTAGTTCAAACCCTCACACCCTCACACCATCGGCGGCAGAAATTAAAAACGTCTTGTGATCGTTTTCGCGTATCGATGATGGCCGGGGGAGTGGAATCGTGGTCTCCGTCACCGTCGTGCCTGAGGGAATAGGAGAAGGGAAAGTGGTGGTTGTTGGAGGAGTGATGGTAATGGACTTTCCGTTGGATGACAGTGGTGCGACGTCGTCTTCGTCCTCATCTTTTTCTTCGTCCTTTCTTCTCCCTGTCTCCGACCAATTAGGGTTTTCAATTTCATTTCACAGAGTCGCCACGCGGACCATTTCCCCTTCAATGGCGCTTTGTAAGCTCTCTCTCTCCGAAAAATTTGAGTTCTTTTTCTCTTAATTTTCACTAATCCAACTGGTTTTGGCGCTGCAATTCCATGTCTTGGTTTTTGTTTTAAATTTTCAAGAAATTTCATACTTTTTTGAATTTTGGTGCATAATGTGTTGTGAAGAACTTAGCATGTTGATTTTTTTGAAAAAAGTTCTAATTTTTTTATCTGGGTTTTAGTTTTTGGTGAATAATGTGTTGTGAAGAACTTAGCTAGTTTGATTGTGTGGGTGCTGTGAGGTTGTGTTGGTGATTTTGGAACTTAGTGTGTTTGAATGAAAAATTGGAAGCACTGAAGGCTGAAGGTATAAATCTTGGACTTTTATAGCTATTTTTTTTTTTTACAGAAGTGATAGAAGACTTTTATAGCTTTAAATTGCACTAATAATGTAAACTTACGTTATAGACAAACAAATCCACATTATTAAACCCCCAGCATTCATTGTAAATGAAAAGAGATACTACTACAAATCTATCATTTAACAAAATGGCGATTTCCACTAAAAAAAAAGAAAGAAAGAAGGGGGGTATTGTTAGTACGGACCAAATTAAGATAAGATGGACCACATAATTGTGTTTATGTGGACCAAGTTAAATGTTAAATTACTGTGAATTATGGTCTTATGCATTGTCTTTGGGGTGACACAAGAATTATGTTTCCTGCATGTGCTTCATGATTCTTTTAATGTATAAATTCAGTTTAGGATTCTATTATTGAAAAGGAGATCATTACTAGAATAAGTACACCTCACAGGAAAAAAAAGGTTAGTCCATAATTAAGGTTGTGGGGTGTGTATTCTCTGGGAAAAAGAAAAAGGTTTTGAGGGTGCGCATCCCCTGCCCATCTCACCCTAAAATCCATATTTTTCATGTTTCCTGTCTTTTTATGTAAGCTCCCTAATAAGTGGGCTGCCATCTCTTTCAAGCTTAAAACACACTAACATCCCCCATCATGTGTAATCCCATCCAACAACCTTGATATTAGTGTAGACCTTAGTGCCGTAAGCATGCAGAATAGATGAAATTACCAGAACAGGGGTTTCCTAAGATTCAAACATAAGACTGAAGATATGCAAAAGCTACCATGTTTTGGAATTGAAAAAAAAAAAGAGAAAATATGGAATTGAGGATTGCTTTTCCAACCACCAACTTCTCAAAAATCCCTCTTGAGATATTTTTTCACATAAAGAGGGCCTGCCACAGAGTTTCTGGCTCCTCGATATAAATCATAAACAGAGTCTACCACAGTTTCAAGTGCGTGTGCATGTGGTGGATCGCACCCTCGCTTCTTTTAGCAGTCCTGGCCATTGATTGCAAACCAGTTCCATTGACCAAAACAGGAAAAGAGTGTCTCTAACAAATTTGAGTTTTTTTCTCTTTTGGCCTGTGACTTAGTAGTAACATACGGAATCAAGTAGATTAATATATCAAATTTTCACAGAATTTTTAAACTAATCAAGTTAATCATAACAATTAAAGTAAGTAGTAATCAATTTCAAAGGGGCTTAGAATGCTTTATATGTGAATAAGTGTGTGAATAATGGTGCCTGATAGTCGTCAACAAATGGGATACCATACCAAATAAAAATTAGCAGATTGCGACATACTATGAGCAAGATGTTAGGGAGAAAGTTCGTGTTCTTGATTGGGCACCTATTGTTTATTCAACTGCAATAGCTGGTCATAATGTTGATAAGTATGTTCAACTGAACCATAAAAGAATATCTTTTGTTTCATAACTACAGTCCAGTTGCATTCTTTACCAAATTCTATCCTTCCTCTACACTTCTAATTGTCTCTAAGAAAATTCTTTAGGATTAATTTTACTTCCCCACCTAGCTACTCTAGGTTGGAGGGTAGGTCCTGGTGGGGAAGTTATAGATACCTTTCCATACACTGTATATGATACCTGAGCATCTTAGCATAGTGAGTCCTAGGCTATACAGTAATCGCATTTATGCTAAGTGCAGGATCATTGTTGCTGCTAGGGCTGTCCAGGCAAACCGAGAACCCGCCGGAACCGACCAACCCGACCGGAACCGACCCGTCACGACCGAACTGACACCTCCGACGGGTCGGTGATGGGTCCCAAACTTCAGAACCCGACTTCGGCGGGTCGAGTGGCGGCTTTCGTCCTCAAAAACCCGAGCTACCCGACCCGCCCGACAGAACCTCAAAGAAGGCCGAAATCCGGCGACGATCTGCGCTTCTCAGCTCCGATCCGGCCACGTTTGGCCTTCCTTTACTCAGATCTACTCAAATCCTCACTTAGATATGCTTAAATCCGGAGAAGCTAGCCCAGATCTACTCAAACTCGGCCAAACTCCGGTAAGCCCGACTGTAACTCGGCCAAATCTCAGCCATATTTCCATAGATCCGGCGAGTTATCGGCCAAATCTCGTTAGATTCGGCCAGATCTGACGAGATCCGGCCAGATTTCGGCCAAAATCCGGCGATATCGGAAAACCCGAAACCGACCGATTCTCACCCGAAAACCGATACGACCCGACCCGGTTGATCTGAAACGTTATTCGGGTCGGTTGCGGGTAGAAATATTCCCCACCCGATAAGGTCGGGTCGAGTCCGGGTTGGGCACAAACCCGACCCGGCCCGACCCGTGGACAGCCCTAGTTGCTGCTAGTACAGTTGAAAAGGAGAGGTCAAGAAGGCTTAGCACTTCCATATTAAATCAAGTCGTACATGAATCACTAGCTTTCAAATCACCTCCAAGGACCCGAGGTCGCAAGAGAGGACGTGTTTTTTACTGCACTCAGGTAATACAATATATATCTATATATATATATACATATTGGTGGTAGTCTGTGTATCATGGGTGTTTTGATGCATTTTGTCAGTGATGCATTATCATAGTTTTTGAGAAAAGATTCAATTTAGAACAAATTCATTATGTTATTATGTTAGATAGAGCTGCAGTATTTATAACATACAATACTGGACAAAAGTATGCGGTTTTAGTTCGAGTTTTACTAGATCTAAAGATGTTGAAATTTTAGGGACCCACTCCCTCTTTGAATATGTCCATGAAAGGAGTAGTAACAATGAGGATTTTAAGTTGGATTTGTGGCAACACTAGGATTGTGAGAAAGCAGTGGCGGAGACACATATTTTTGAGTGGGTCGAATTGCACCCACTGAATTATTATTATTATTTTGTGGGGTCAATTGTGAGAACCTCTGAAAAAAGATTAGATCCTATTGCAATTCTAAAAGTGGTCCTAAAAGATAAAACTCATTTAAGTATTGGCAGGTTTAGTTACATTTTTTATTAGTTTAGTGCAAAGTTTATGTTGGGTTGTTAATTTAAAAAATTGAAATTAAATTCTTAAAAGTGTTGAAGTTGCTATTTTTGAATTATTTATGGATAAATTTCTCAAGAGAAAACCAATATCAAAACAAATGCTACTTGCCCAAGAAAGTAGTAGTCACATTAACTGAACGAAATTGTTCAAAGTAAAACCATCCATCTTAAAGTTGACTTGGAAAATCTTCTTGTATATCTTGGGCTATAGGCTAAAATTTTAGAATGCCATCCAAATTATTGTGATGAAGTTAAAAGGGCATATCTACAAAAGGGTCCTTATTAACCTCATGACTGCAACTTTCCACGAAGGAAAATTGGATTTTTTTTTCATTGATATTCAATAGTGCTTGGTTTGATGAGTATCGAAATTGGTTGTAGTATAGTTAACAAACACCTTTTTGTTTTTCTTTTAAGCTGAATATTATCAAATCCATGTATTTATTTACTTATTTTATTTAAGACCCATGTGAAAAAATTCCTAGCTGCAGCTATGTGAGAATGTGAGGGTGGCATTGATGCGGGAGATGAAAGAGAATTATTATTTAATATTATTTATGTTTGCAAGTCAATTGTATTTTTATGTTTTAGGTCCTAGTAGTTTATTGGGCTTTTAGTATTTTAATTTAGAAGTAAGGTTATTTTTGTAATAAGGCAATTAGGGTTTCCTAGCTAGCAAGGGTATTTTTGTAATAAGGCAATTAGGGTTTCCTAGCCAATTAGAACTAGGGTTTAGTAATCCTTTATAAGCAACCTATTGTACTCCTTGAGGAGATAGTTGATATTTTGATGAATGAAAACAATGGTCGTTTGGTCTTTCTTTGGTTTGGTTTTCTGCTGGGTCTGACTAGAAGGATCCAGAGGTTTTATTTTTACAGGTGCCTTTTCTGGATCAGCAGTTTCAACGTGTGCTTCTAGATCTTCTCCATACTTAGGGCAGTTCTTGTTTGTCCTCATATGTCCAAGCTGACCACATGCCCCATAAACAAAACTCTCTCTTGCAGATTTCTTCTCCTTAAAAACCTTCACTTTATCTCCCGATATTTTGATTTTCTTACTGACTAGACCAACACTTGTGATGTCATTCTTTTTCGTTAAAGCTTTCACCTTTCCATACTTGCCTTTTTTCGCAATAACATTTTCTACCTCCTTCATATCTTTATTAAATATCTCTTTGGAAGAATAGGACCCATCAGGTTGGGCAGTACTGACAATTTGCTTGATTCGATTTGTGTTCTCAAAACCAAAACTTGGTTGCAA
Organism: Quercus lobata; assembly: GCF_001633185.2. Taxonomy (NCBI): domain Eukaryota; kingdom Viridiplantae; phylum Streptophyta; class Magnoliopsida; order Fagales; family Fagaceae; genus Quercus; species Quercus lobata. The sequence goes on along the minus strand of NC_044906.1, from coordinate 72,733,831 downwards.
GCCCAAAGCCAGCCCTGTTTCCTCCCTCACAACTTTAGTCTTTTTCTTCTTCCTCCTCTCAGCCTCATCATCTTCCATGAGTAACCTGCATAATTCGGTAGCTTCAACGGCTTCATCTTCATTTTCCTCTTCCGCCTGAGCTATGGATGGGCGCCTTCTCATTTTGAGCCCCTTAACACCATCTGCTTTGTCATGCTTTGACTCATAGTTACCTACTTCTTCCTCACATTCCTCTGCATCAAGAAGATTCTCTAAATCCCCAGCAAATGAATCAAGATCACTATTTCCTTCAGAGTCACTCTCATTTTCACGATCTAAGGCAGAAAGACTCTGAACTTGTCGTTCCCAAATCTCCTGACACTTCTCCCTTGTCTGCTGTTGCAGTTGAAGAAATGGCATTCGCTGGCCACGCGCATACTTGCTGATAGTTGTGGGATCAATCTGTATCCCCGATGCAGCTTGCTCACTTGAAAGTTTGCGTATCATAGCAATACGGTGCCACCTAGTCAGTTTCGCAATCTCCTCCTCACAAACATCAAACTTCAGAAGAACCTCTTGTGCTTTGCAGTATTTGATAATTCAACTATTCTTTTAGTCTTCCGGAACTCAAAACTAGGACTTCCATGCTGATTGACCTGGTCCAGGTCAATAATTTCTTTGGGTCGTTTGATTATGATTTTCTTCTGAGGCTGTTCTCTATCTGTTTCTGTAGGTGGCTGTATCACGATAGAGCGTTTATGAGATTCCAGCTAATCTCTTACTATATTTGCTGGTGGTCGTATTTTGATAGAGGGTTTAGGGGTCTCTGCATCTTTAGGTTTCATCTTGTTGAGAATTATTATTTTATTAACCTTAACAGCTGACTTCCCAGTTTCAGGATTGGGAGTGACTGGTTGGTCTGAACTTAGTGCTGCTTCAACAGCAAGATTATCAGAAAACTTATCGATGGAACCACACTTGAACTTCACTGGAAGAACTTTTGCCTTCAAACTAGATTTTTCAGCCTCAGGAGTTTCCCCGCTTGGTGCTGACTCCAAGCAAGGCCTAGGTGCTGACTCCTAGGTCATATCTTTTATTTTTCCATTATTTCAATTTTGTTTTGGTTGTCCTGCGTCAGGCATCAATTGAAGATAGAATATGGAGGAGAATTGTCTGAGGTGGTTAGATATGTGCAATGAAGGTGTAGGAATGAACTAATACAAGTGTATAATATTAATCTGGAAAAAGACAAGGAAAAAATGAAGGTAAAAAAAAAATAAAAAATTAATGACAATTAAAGAGGTAACTGACAACATGGTCGTACATAGAATTAGAAGGCATAAAAGGATTTATGTAGCCAATCTCAATTCCTCGGGATTACAGCTTAGTTTTCGAAGAATTGGAATTTGGAAATGATGTGGATAATAAGGGCAGGGCAGGGCAGCATAAAACTTTTTTTTTTTTCTTGCATGAGGGTCAATGATAATGGAATGGGTTAGAATTCATTGAATTTGTGGTTCTTGTAAGTTTTTTATTTGGGTTTTAGTTTTTGGTGAATAATGTGTTGTGAAGAACTTAACTAGTTTGATTGTGTGGGTGCTGTGACTTGTGAGGTTGTGTTGGTGATTTTGGAACTTAGTGTAGCTAAGTTTAATTGAAGTTTCTCTATCTTGGACTGGGAAAAAAAAATCCTATTGCTTTTAGTCATGAAATTTACTTGTTCTAAGGCATTTTGAACTAGTTTATATTATACAATATGATTTGAACATAGTTTTATTGTACTGATACTATGTTTTAAATACATGGTTTTTGTAGCTGTGGCCATTAGCAATGTGGCTGAGAGTGTTTACTTTTCTTGCATGAGGGTCAATGATAATGGGAATGGGTTAGAATTTGTTGAATTTGTAGTTCACGTAAACTTTTTTATTTTGTTGGGTAGTCGGTATTGAGTTTTATTGTGTTGATTACATGTTCTGAGGCATTTCAAACAAGTTTATTCTATATGTTATGATTCTAACATGGTTTTACTTTATTGTACTTATTGTATGTTGTAAATACATGGTTTTTATAGCTATGGCCATTTAGTAATGTGATTGAGACTATGATTTCTTGCATGAGGGTAAATGATAACGAGAATGGTTTAGAATTTTTTAAATTTGTAGTTCTCATAAGCTATGTTTATTTTGTTGATGGTTGTCAAGGTGGTGGTATTGGGTTTTTTTGTGTTGAATGCAAATATTTAATTGTTTTATCTTGTTTTCCTGGTAGGGTATATATCCCCATTACTACTGGAAAGATCCCAGAGCATATGAAATGTCCCGAGTGTCCACGAGTCATGGAGGCCTATATTAGTTTCAAGTGTTGCCACATTGACGGTGCTATGAATGGACTGCATTACATCCCTACCTCTCTTTCTGCTAGCTTGTATTGCTACTAAATAATGTTATTATGTTTAAGACTTGTCTTTTTATGCTAATATAGTGTTTAAGATTTTTTTGGTTAGTAACCAGTGCCACTAGGTGGGTGTGTCTTTGAGACTTGAGTAATGCTTCGAAAAAAAACATCTTTATTAATTTGGTTATTGATGCCCACATTTGTGGGGTGCATCTTTATATAACGTCAAATATTGACATTGCAATAATGAAGGCATCTTTATTTATGACTGCTTGCTAGCAATTTTTTTTTAATAATCTTTTTTTAGGTTAAAAGATGAACTTTGTAGAGATAATTCAGAACAGACATTCTGAAAAAAGTAGGCAGATTAGTACCAAGCTCGGGGTACCAATCTGCCTATTTTGAAAATTGGCAGGTTGGTACCCGAGCTTGGTGGACTCGGGTACCAATCTGCCTAATTTTGAAAACTCTCAGATTTTGTACTCTGGGGCTCCACAGATAGGTCCCTTTCCTGCCAAGGATTTCTTCACAAATAGCTGAGAATTTCAATCGAGCAAGAGTATGCCCTGAACTACGCTCTAGATGTACATCTTTAACTTCTTTGGTGAATATAGTAGCCATATTAAAAATCAATGGATTGCATTGTTTCTTTGCAATGGTTATTGTGTGAACAGGCAACTGTTCAGAAATGGATTTTATTTGTTATTACGAATGTGACCGTAATTATTATCATCATCACAGCTTGATTCAATAAGCGATAAAAATAGAGAAATATATCAAATACAAATCTACCACAATATTAGTCTTGAAGAGCAATCATATTATTTTTTGTATCAAACTTGAGATCCTGGCTTAGTTTGACATTACGCAACATTGTACAGCAGCATAAAATCATGTCTTTGTTTTGGTAGTACTAAAAAGGATATAAATCCAATCACCCATTAAAATGCTTTCAAGCCATTCAAGATTAGAGTAGTATGATAAGAAAAAGGACATCAAAGGCAAGGCCCACTAATAATGATAGCCATGCCGTAAAAGGAAACTATAACAATATCAGTAGTTAGATGACCAGTTGGCAGCACTTCCAACTCTTGGCATGCCGATAGCTTCCCTCTTAGACTCTTCATCCACGGTGAAAGTTACACCACACACCTGACCAGAACTGTCCACCCTTGGCACAGGCTTCACCTCATTGAGGGGGTGTTCATAACTCCTCAAGCCTCCAGATGATGTGAATAAGCATCCTTTGGAAAACAACAGAAACAGATAAATCAGCAAGGTAGTAGTCATGCTCATGAAGTAATATCTAACAAATAGGAAATGCTAGGAAATGCACTTATGAATAATGTAAGCTACAGATAGAACTAGATTATCAAAGACAGAATGATCTCATCATAGGGGTAAAGCAAAAATGATATGGCTGTGAACATATTCTAGCACATGGAAACTATTGTTGGTTGCAATTGCAATATAATTTCAGTAGGTTGAGAAATAAGCAAAAAAGAACCTTTTCCAAAAAAAATAAAAAGTAGCAGAGTATCCAGATTTATGTTGCATTTTGCGGTAATGTCAAGAATAAGAAGAAGAAAGTAAGTTGATGCCTGAATCTGAAAAGATCCATACCTCAGGAGCCATCCAACGGTATGTTCCAGTTTCAGCTGTCATCACTCCAGATTGAGTCTGCACTCTGGCAACCCCAAAATCAGCAACCTTAACGATCTGTTCAGAAAGGTCTAGGATTTTAGGACAAATAAACCGAGCATATTGCTACAATTTATCATTCTACGATTTGAAAGAAAACCCAGGAATACAGATGGCATTTACTAGAATGACAAAATATCACAAAGGATAAAGGGAGAGGTGGGGGGGCAATAATGGAGTATCACAACCAAATAAGATATGCTTCAAAAGTAGATTCTATAAACACAAAAGAATAAAAAATGTTAATTGACAGACAAAATCAACCATGTGCAGATTTATAAAATACTCTTACTTCGTTTTCATCCATCAGAAGATTGGCAGTCTTGAGGTCCCTGTGGATTATATTTTTTTGGTGCAAATTTCTCATTCCCTTGGAAACATCAATTGCTACTTTGAGCAGAGATGGAAGCTTAAATACACCCCTATGTTTATGCAGAAAGTCGTATACACTCCCTCTAGAAATGAATTCTGATAAAACACAAACATTAAGAATAAAAAATTGAAATCAGTAAGCCAAGTCATCTTACAAATATTAATAAGAAATACTTGATACATTTTATAGAAGAAGAGGAGGTTTTGTGTGTCAATTTCATCAAGAAAAAGAGATCACCTATTAACACTGTCAATCATGAGCTCTAGAAGATAAAAAATGAGAGCCTTGATTATACATTCATAGATCTTAAAGATTCTCGTGGATTTACTAGTCACAATGCACAGGTTTGGAGGCTGTGTACATGCACCTATGAATTGCACGACATTCTTGTGATGGACTTTCCTGCAAACTAAGATATGTCATTACAAGAAAAGGAGGAAACTTCCAAAAGAAAGATGCAAGCAGAGACCAGAAACTACCTCAAAAATAGAAAGACAAGTCAAATACCATCCACTGAGACAATCTTCTACTTTTATCACTTCCTCAGGCTAAGCTCTCCCACACCTCCAAACTAGATTAAGGATTTTCTGTTCTTTTTATTTAAAAAACAAAAATTGTTTTAGCCCCAAGGGGGAAAGTAGAAATTTCAAATCAGGCTTTAGTAACCCTTCATATATATAGCCTACTAAAGGACTACAAGAGAACAGTTGATACAAAATCTTACAGTGCAATTGCTACAAAAGAATATGGTACAATACAAAAACATATAATAATAATAATAATAATAATAAATTGAATGTGCAGCACTCGCAAAACATAGGATACAAGGGAATATTTATTGACGCCTATAAACTTCATAGAATTGATAGGTCAGTCTTGCACACATAGAATTGATAGGTCTGGTCCTGAACGATTCAATGATGGGATCAGCCTAAGGGATTGGCTTAAACCTGGGCATAGTAAACTAAACAAAGCTGAAAGTGTGCTTATATTCATTTAGTACACTCATGTAGAACACTGAAAGTCTTTCCCTTAATAGAAAATAAAAAACCTAAAAGACAAGCACAACTAGACCAACATTCTAGTAATCACCGAAAAATATATATTAACTAACTAACTAAATTGATCAAAACCCAGAATCAAATTATGCATAAAAATCACAAATTTACAAACAAAAATACCCACAAGCTGAACATGCAAGCTGAGCGAGACATACCTTGTGAGAGGGAGATCGAGAGCGTGAGCAACAGCGCAAGAGGGAGACCGAGAGGGAGACGGCGACGGAGAATGAGGCAGATTGTGAGATTGAGAGGGAGAATGAGAGTATTTGCGAGATTGAGAGGAAGAATGAGAGTATTTGTGTGGAAATAGCTTTAGATTGAGAGAGGGAGATAGCAAGATTGAGAGGTTTCGTGTTTGTGGGTATGTTTTGCTCTGTTCTGGGTTGGGTATTGTGGGTAACAGATGGTTTCAGTGTGGGGTAATAGGAGACATGACTGAGCAGTACTCGAGCTTCATGAGCTCGGGTACCAAGTTTATTTTTTAAATTCAGATGCCAACGTCAGGTGCCACGCTGGAACAGAAAAATGGGGTACTCAAGCTCACCAAGCTCGAGTACCACAAAAAGTGGTACTTTCCTATATATTTCCCAAACAGTGTTTCGGGCCTAAATATTTCAAAAATTAATGCTAATGGGCCATTTTGGCCGAATTGAACTCCTCAACACTATGTTTCATCTTATGCAGATTCCAATTTGGAAAGGCGTGCGATTTCTATTCCATACCTCGTAAAGCCTTTTGGGTGAAGTAGCTTCTTGTGCTCCGATTGGCATTAAAATCAAACTGCTTTTGACGAAGATAAGGGGACTTATTAGGTGTTTCCTAACTGTTGAAATGGAAAGGGACAATCAAAAGCATCATAGCAGAGAGAAGAGCAATGACCAAACACAAGTGGCAGAGTCAATCTGGGCTAGCAAGGAGTTGTTGGAAGTGATTGAATCGGTGCCATATTGTGAACAATTCATCCATTGCTTTGAAGAGATGATGCCACGTGGCTTAGGAGGCAGTTAGTGATTGAGCTACACGTGTAATGCTTAGATAGGATCCTTCTTGTAACTGATTTTCCCTCCAAAATAGGGAGTTAGTTTTTCTGTTTTTCCTTTGCTTGCTTAGACAATGTATATATAGAATTAGGTGCTATATATTACTTAGTTGCTTGTATTCATTTTTCTCAAAATCAATAATATCTGAGAGTTGTATTTAGAGAAACTTCTACTAGAAGTTTTACATGGTATCAGAGCATAGAAGCTTGAAAAGCTCAACAATGGCGTCTCCTGAAGCAAGCAACCATTCTGATCCTTCTAATAATCAGTCTGCACAATCAGGCTTGAATTCTAACACTGAGTCTATCCCCTCCAATCCTTTCTTCCTCAGTTCTAGTGAGAATCCAGGCAATATTTTGGTTACTCAACCACTACTTGGAATGCAGAACTATCATTCTTCGTCTAGAGCAATGGTTTTAGCTCTCACTGCCAAGAAAAAATTGGATTTGTGAATGGCAAAATTTCAATGCCAGATCTTCATTCACCTCTATATGAGGATTGGCAAACTGCAACACCGTGGTTCTATCTTGGTTGATCAACTCAATGCACATAGATGTCTCCAGCAGCATTATGTACTGCAAAACAGCGAGAGATGTTGATTGAATTGAAGAACCTTTTCTCTCAGGGCAATGGTCCCAAGATCTACAATCTGCAGAGGGAGATCTCTCATATCTCTCAAAATTAGATGTCTGTCACATTTTATTTCACTAGATTCAAGAGGCTTTGGGATCAATTGCTCAATTATGAGCCTCTTCCAGAGTGTTCTTATGGAGCTATAAAGACTCTAAGTGCTTCACATGACAAAGCTTATGTCATGAGGTTCGTAATGGGACTCAATGAGAACTTTGAGACTATTCAAAGTCAGATTCTCATGTTTGAGCCTCTCCCTTCAATTAGAAAGGTGTATGCTTTGGTCCTTCAAGAGGAATCACACAAGAATCTTGGACATGGAAGTTCTTTTTCACCACAACCTGATTCAGTTGCCATGTATGCTAATTCTAAAGGCAATTATGTGAACAAAGAAAGCAACAAGAAGGAGAGACCCTTGTGCACTCATTGCAACACGCTTGGGCACACTATAGATAAGTGCTATAAATTGCATGGGTATCCACCTGGATACAAGCCCAAAGGAAGGTCAAATGCCAATGCAAATCAAGTTTCTTCTCAATTTTCTTCCAACCAAGGCATTGTTGTTGAGAATTCTTCAACTACATCTACTCAATATCCTATTTCTAAGGCTCAATGTGAGCATTTACTAGCTTTTCTTAGCACTGGAACAGGTCTTGGTGATGGTCATCATGCTGCCAATGTAAGCTTAGGTGATGGAGTTCCTGGTATGGTTTCTGGGGGATCTGGTGTCACTGCTACTGCTGGTATGGGCACATCTTGGGCACACCATAGATAAGTGCTATTGCCCCTATCATTAGTGCCTTTTCCACAATCACACATATTTTGTGTTTTGGTCGATATGAAAAGACGAGTGTTACGTCCACAACATTTTCAGAATAAATCATAGATGTTAAGTTGTTATTAGTTCAAATTTGAATTTACAACTTAAATTACTTTTTTGCCCAGCTTTAACAATCAATAACAACCTACCACTTAGAATTTGTTGTGAAAGTGTTATGAAAATATTGTAAACATAGCATTTCTTATATGAAAAGGGTGGTTAGAAAATAGAGGAAAATGTGATTATTTACTGCTAGGTAAAAGTCCCTAAATTTTATCAATATTTTTTTTTGGGTCCTTAAAACTTTAAAAAGTTCTTTTTTCATTCTAAAATTTTGTAAATAATTTTTTCAATAGTTTATAAACCAAAATAGGGATTGAAAAAAGAATTTTTTTAATAATTTAGGGATGAAAAACAACTTTCGGTAAATATTTTTCAAAATATGTTGGAGACAAAGTTCAATACAGTAGTACACTATTATTATTAAGAAAAACAAATCAAAAGGGGAAAGATGCCTAACTTTAGAATAATCAACCATTAATCAAAAGGAAAAGGTAAAATATTGTTCTCAAAAGGAAAAAGGGAGAAGACCGTACCTGAGAAGTGGAAGAATCTAGCTCAAAGGAAGAAAAATGCATAAAAAGAATAGTAGAATGGGAAAGAAGAAGAAGAAGAAGTTTGAAAAGCTTCCTTGGAAAACCAAAACCGCAGGAAGCTCAAGAGTTTTCTTGAAAAAAGTGCCACTACTAACCAATCAGAATGTGATACGTGGCCACGACACGCACAACTTCATCATGTCGCAATAAATGCAAAGAAAAAGGAATGTCAAAAGCCACGATTGACAAAATATGACCCTTCATATTCCTATGATTGTCATCACACATAATTATGATCACGGAATAAGGGGGTCGCTGATGAACCAAGTAATTCCTTTCGTCTAGACAACCCACACTAGACAAAGAAAAGCACCATTAAACGGACATTTAATTGGAAGCCGTTACACACCAATAAATTCAGGAGATATGGCTATTGGAGGAGACATCAGGTTGCCTCATTAAGTCACCAGAAGGCATTACGAGAGGGCATTCAAGCCACCATTGAATACCACCAACAACTAGAAGGGAAAAACCCTGTATAAACAAACACTAGACTCCTACAAAAGGTACACACACATATATTCTATTCTGATACAAAGAAAGGCTTGCATACCATCATTATCTTTGCTCATTTTTACTCTATCTTCATCTGATTTTATCAGGGCCGGTCCAAGATAATTTGAAGCATAAGGGGAAAATTTTAAAGAGGTTTTTTTATATCTAAATATCACTTAAATGATATTTATTTTATTTTTATAATATAATTTATTTTATTTCAAATCTATTTTTAATTCTTACTAATTAATAAGACTAATTCATCCAAAGTGAGCTAGTGATACTTATTATGTAGGTTTCACAAACTGACGAGTCATCAATAAATAAAAGTTATTCAAAACATTCATTTATTATATTGTTTGATCAGTTTGTAAGTTTTTTGTCGTAAAATTTGTATTAGCTATAAATATTACTATAAAAAGCTTACAAACTTATGTGACATTTTAAGAAAAGAATAAATGAATATTGAATTATTTATTGTGATTGGATATATCAATTTATAAGACCTATATGACAAAAAAAATGTGCAAGTTGCACACTCTTTTTTTTATTAAAAAAAAAAAAAAAACCTTACTAGCCCCATTCTAATTTGGGGGCCTTTCTATGTTAGGGGCCTTAGGCCATGGCCTAGGCCTAGGGCCTGCCCTGGACTTTATCATCGGAGGTTAGGTGGCTGGCACTACATCGGTGACCAATCGAGTAGAGTCCCATCTCCTGATCTTGTGCAGGGTTTCCTGAACTAACAACAACGCACTCCGTCTAGACGAATATAAGTAGCAGACGATTTTGGCATCATCAATAATCTTATTTTATTTTGCCCTAATAGGGGTATAGTAGAACTACCCTTGCGTATAACTTCTTATGTTACTTACATACTAATCATGCAATACAACAAGTTTGTCATTTGCGCAATTAGTGTGTCCTCTAATGCACGACCAAAGTCGGTGCTTTACTTTTTATACGTGAAAAGATGCCTTTAATTAAGGCACCGGAAGTTAAGTCAAGTCTCCTTCCTTTCCCCAAATGCACGGTCAGTTTAGTTGTCCTTCTCCACTAAAATACATTAGATGACCAAGAAAATCCTCCCCCAAAATACACGGCCAATTTGTCAAGAAAACAATTGAGAGCACACCAAACATCATAAAATAACTTCTTATTGACAAATGACAAGTAGAGGGACGAATTAAGGCAATGGAAATGACCCATGAGTGCCAATCATGCTTGAGAAGGTGCCAGTTAGTCCTTCTCCACTAATATACATTACATGACCAAGAAAGTCCTCCCCCAAAATACACGGCCAATTAGTCATATGCCCCTAAAGGCCAATTTGTCAAGAAAACAAAGTCTACTCTAGCCAATCAAGCTAGAGAAAATAAAATCAAAAGCATACAACAGATTAGTGCCTTTTCCACAATCACACGTACGTATTTTGTGTTTTGGTCAGTATGAAAAGACGAGTGTTACGTCCATAACATTTTCATAACAAATCATAGGTGGTAATTTTTTATTGGTTCTAATTTAAATCTATAACTTAAATTACTTTTTTGCTCACCTATAATAAATAATAACAATTTACCACTTAAGATTTGTTGTGAAAGTGTTATGAAAATATTGTAAACCTAGCATTTCTCGTATGAAAAGGGTGGTTTGAAAATATATAGAGAGGAAAATGTGATTATTTACTTCTGGGTAAAAGTCCCTAAATTTTATTAAAATTTCTTTTTTGGTCCTTAAACTTTAAAAAGTTCTTTTTTCATTCTAAAATTTTGTAAATAATTTTTTCAATAGTTTATAAACCAAAATAGGGATGAAAAAAATATTTTTTTTAATAATTTAGAAATGAAAAACAAACTTTCAGTAAATATTTTTCAGTATATGTTGGAGAAAAAGTTCAATACAGTAATACATTATTATTATTATATTATTATTATTATTTAAAGAATGATCTAACTATCTTTTACTTACAAAATCATTACTCAACTCTCTCAAAAAATGCTTCCAAATGTAGTTGATAAAGAGAGAGACTCATGTAAATGATGACGAACTTAAGGTGTATACATCAATCGTAATTAATCCGTGTCCCGTATGTGTATTCTACTAGTACTAGTTGTCTCCTTCTCCCCTCTGTGTGTGTGTTAAAATAATTAGTATTTTTTTAAAAAATAGTTGGTTAATCCCACATTAAAAAATGAGTATGAGTTAAAGAGGTTTAAAGTTTGTACTATGTATCCAAGAGTAAGACCCTTTTGGATATACACCACAGTTAGTTTTTTTAAAACTTTTTTCCTTCTACCCATGTATGTGAAAATACTTAGTATTCTAAAATAAAAAATAAAATAAAATAAAAAACTAGTACTAGTTGTCTAGTATCCACAAACATAGAGTTCTCACGTGCATGGTTATGTCATGTATTTCTATCAACAAAATGAATGTTGATAATGCTAAGGCCTTATTCGCATACTTCCCTTATTTTGTGGAAAACAATCAAAACATGATTAATTGCAATTATTTTATTTTATATAGAATCTAATATCTTATCTAATATTAGTGGAATTTTGTGCAGGGGCTATAGCAATAAGGCTATGAATGGATTGAATATTCAACTCCATTTAACACGCTCCATTGGCTCTTTCTTACACTTCAACTAACTCCTCAATTGTCTATGGAGAATTTGTAGTCTTATCTTATTACTTTAACTAACTCCTCAATTAAGTTACGGAGAATTTGCAGTCTCATCTTATTTTCATGGTTCAACAATTATAATCAATCATCCAATTAATGTTGACCTTAGTCCTGAATATTCAATTTTACACTACGTACGTTTATTTTGATGTAAATATTTCTTGAATGTATTTTCACTATTTTCAGGTATAATAATAATAATGAATTTTCAGTTAGCTATATTATATTTTGTGAAATTCATAGTAGATTTTGGTATTGCGGATTTGTTGTACTATGGATTTGAGTTATTAATGTTAAATTTTGTGAGATTATTGTTTGTAAAATGTTGGAATGGTGATTTTTTTTTCATGGATTTTTTTTTTTTTAATTTCAACATGAAAATATGATTTTTTAAAAAAGTTTCATATAAACAAAATATTTGAAAATATTTTTCAAGGCATTTTCAAATATGTAATTAAATCACTAGAAAAAAAAAAATTGTTTCCTTGAAAATATATATATTTTTAAAAAATTTTACTTTGAAATAAATTTCAATCTCAATAACAAATTATGATGCTTGAACAAGTCAGTCCTTCTCATTTCCCACTAATGCAGCATGACCCACTTAGTCATTCCCCATAACACACGGCCAGTTACTTGCACCCTAATGGTTAGTTAGTCAACAGAACAATTGAAAGCAAATCAACATAAATAATTAAGAAAGTAAAAAGGTAGAACAATTAAGTCAATTTTGCCTAGCCTTGCACTTCTTTTACTCTTCTCTCTTTCTTCACCTCTTCTATTTAGTTTCTTTTTCTCTAAATTTTAAAGTGGCCGAGGAAAAAGTGCAAAAAGAAGCAAAGAACACCTTTTGGATTTGGATTAGTTTTAAGCAGATCTCTTGTTATATTAATTTTCTATTATTGATCCATGAGATTTAAGAATTGTACAATTTGACCCCTATATCTCAATTCCATTAACTACAATTGACAGAAAATAATCATGTGTTGTGTAAATAGCTATCAGGGGAAGAACCAACTCGCCGTGTATTTGAGGGAAGGACTGACTTGGTCATACATTAGTGGGGAAGGACTAAATTGGCCGTGTATTTGGGTAAAGGAGACTTGACTCAGACTTGGTCATGCATTAGAGAGGACTAAATTGGCAGTGGCCTAAGAAATGGAAAGCAAGAATTATGCGCTACATCATCATTATGAGCTCTTTATTGAACTAACTGGCCGTGTCCTAATGTTCTAAAGTCATTTTCTAAAAATGTTAGACAAGAGAGTCATGATTATTAAACTCTTGGAGGGTCTATATTGTAATCATTGTACTCTAACTTATTCACCGATGGATTGATTCGGCTTAAAGGGCCGTGGAGATATTTTTTCGCTGAGCTCTTCTGTTTTTTCTTCGATAACACATCGCAGTGTTATCTTGTATTTGCATCTCTTCCCTTACTCCTTGTGTTTTATACTTAATTGTTAGTTATGTATGCCGATGCACTAGGTAATTGTCCCGGTTAATTGCACACTAACATACTCCTATCCTGCATCTAGTTGAGTAGACTAAAAGCAATTAAGCCATAATTTTAGAATTGGGGGTCTAAACTTGCTCTAGTATTTTTACTAACAAGCTTTCACACATTATACATTAATGACAAAAATAAGTGATTAAGTGGTTAACAAATACAAAACTAGAGCTCATAAAGTAATCTTTCTTTAATTTATTTTTTATTTTTTATTTTCTTATTTTTTTTCACTATTTCATTCTCCTCCTCTTTAACTGAGCTCAAACCCTCCTAAAAAAAATCGCTCACTTAGTTCTCTTATCTTCTTTCCATATAGCCCTTAAAGTTGGATAAAGGATATTTTGTATCCCACATACGTAATCGCCTTCTCATAGAGGGGTAAACCCAATAAGAGTGATATCCACTCCTATAAGATACATTTCATACTCTCTCCTTAAGTAGGGTCAAAACCCATATTTTCATCAACAACAGAAATTTGGTCGGAAGAATGAGTGTCCTAGAGCATTGATTAAGGTTGAATTTTATAATGTAATCTGTAAGGACGCGATTCGTGGCGGACCGTAACAGTGTCGGGTTCGCACGTAAAAAAGGCCCCTAACAATATCATTTGTAGAGCGTGGGTTTGGAAGGCTAGGCTTTGATCGACAGGCGGTGGGTTTTCGCGGTGTTCGTACGAGTTTAAGTTTTCCTTCACCCCTGGAGTCTTTCTCCTGGAGGTGGGCTGGGAGGCTCTGGTTTTTGGCCATTTTTCCCAACCCCCTCTATAGATTACTTACTCTTCCTTTTATACTAGCTCGCGTCCACTGTCCTTCGTCCACGCGTAGGGTTAAACTTTCTAAGATTGATACTTGTCCCATCAGTCCATACTCAAAGTCGTTAGGGATGGTTGTAAAAGCCAAAGAATGCGGCTCTGTCAGGTTCAGAGCATTAAATGGCAGTAACAGCAGCTTTCCCTTGATATTTTAGATCTTTCTTCCAAGTTTCAGTCCTATACCGTCTTTACCCTTATTTCTTTTTGGGGGGACTTTGGGTCTGCCGAGGACTGAGCTGTCCTCGGCGGTATCCAAAGGCTATTTTGTCGAGCTTGGGCCATAACCCTCCTCGGCTTGGGCCTCTGGATTCTCCCCGGGTAGATGGGCCTGGCCCATAGATCATTTGGGCCCCACAATAGCCCCTCAAAACCCGGCTGTCCAACCTCTTGGTTGGAAAAGGGGGTTTTGGTGATGTCCAACCTCGTCCTACGGCCCAATCAATTTGGCCTATTAATAATGCTGGCGGCTCTTCATCTGTCCAAGAAATGCACCGGTCTATGAGACGGTTTTTTGATTTCGCGCTTGACGCGTTCTTATCGTTTGGGTATCCAAAACGCGCTTTTAATGACCACTATTTACGAGACTACTTTAATTCGGCGGTTTGTTTTGATGGGGTGGAGAAACGGAACCGGCATGTTTGTGTTGGCAGATTCCTTTGGAGATCTGAACCTATTAAATGTCTCCCGCTCCACCCTCTGTATAAGAAGGAAGGGAGGAGGTTATTGTTTTTGTAAAGAATTCCTTTTCATCCTTCTGAGATTTGAAATACTTGGCCTCCCCTAGGGTTCATTTTTCCCACTGGTTCACAAACTAAATCGTGATACACTTTACCATAACAACGAGTGATGCAGGAGCCAAACCCCTCCCATAAACGCCATGTTCTAATAAAGCTCATTATGGCTCGATCGGGACAGGGATGGCGAAGACTCAAAATCAACCTCATCCTTCTTTCAGTCAAAATCCGAAGCAGGGACTCGTCACGTCAAACTTTTGGCGTGACCGAGTCGAGAACACCCATTATCAGTACCAACCGCTCTCCTATGAGCATACCTAGTATGGCTCCAGTGTGTTGGGAGTCAGAATCGAGGCAGGGACTAAGTGTCTCTACTTCTTCCTCTCTTCCTTCACTGGTGCTATCCTCCGTCTCCCTTTCTTAGTCTTCCCAGCACCAGTTCCATCCTGGTGCTTTCAATTCTCCCTCTTTTGCTCCTTTTTCTTTCTTTTCATCTCTTCTCTCTTCTTCTCCTCCTTCTTTACTCATGTCCTCCATCTTCTTCGTTCATCTCCTCCATCTTCTTCATTGATTTCTTCCTTACTATTTCCTTCTCCTTCATTTTTTTTTTTTTCAAAGAAGATTCTTATCGTAATATGAGCAGTATTGAGGCAGAGATTGGAGAGACTTTGAAGACGAGTTTAAAAGACGCCTGACAGTTTACTTATCTGTACTACGGATGTAATTAGTTGCTTAGGCAGTTCATATTTTGTATAGGCTCGTTTGAGCCCCTCTTTGTACGTTGTAATAATTTTTCGTATTTAATAAAAGTTGTTGTTATTTTATTTCGCATGTTTTGTCTCTATGCCTTCTTTTTTTTTTTTTTAAATTTATAAACGCTGTTCGGCACAATAATATAGCATCTAAATCAATGAAGACTAAGACCAAAATACTTGATAATAAAAAGATGTCGCCATAACTTTAATAGAAACGCTTGGCACAATAAGGCCGACCAGTGAAAAGTAATACTTACCCCGTGCTAGCCGAGGAGTAAAACGAAGGTTTGATGCCGTGTGAGGAATAACCATTTGAAGATATATCACCCACCAAATGAACAGCCTTCTTATACGACTAAATGCTGGGGCGTTTCACCACCTTCCTTCCAACTTTATTGGTTTTAACCTTTTAGGGTGTTTAAGCCGTGGATGAAGTGACCTGATGCTTTTATCAAGTAACCCATCTTACGAAATTCAAACTTTTTCTTATCCAAGTATTTGGTTTCCCCATTGGCTTGGGTCCGAGGACCATGCAAGGCCTTGGTTCTGTCCAGAACTTGTAATTTTTTCCTTTTTGTACTTGGTTTCCCCATAGGCTTGAGTCCGAGGACCATGCAAGGCCTTGGTTCTGTCCAAAACTTGTAATTTTTCCCTTTTTGTACTTGGTTTCCCCATAGGCTTGAGTCCGAGGACCATGCAAGGCCTTGGTTCTGTCCCTGGGCCCATATGCCGAACGGGCCTGGGCCGCGAATTTACTGGGCCCACAAATTAAGAGGTATTTCCGTAGTCTTTGATCACGCGGTACTTTTTGGCGTCCCAGTGTTCGAGGTGCGCCTTTTCGAGACTCCTTTAGCCTCAGGGTTGCAGACGACGTTGGAAATCGAGCCAGAGACGCTTTGTCTGTAGCGTTCCTTGGGACGCTGCGTGAATTAAATGCCACCGGTTTACTTCTGGGTATAAATGGGATAGAGGATCACTTCACTTGCACATGACCTCTCTTGTTCCCTTCAGAACCATATTTCTTCCATATCCGCGATCTCTCTTTCTAGTGCCACTGCCTCAAAGCAAGATGTTTGAGGCGTGGATGGGGATGAAAGGTCTCCGCACGCTCCAAAGGCACCGAATCCTCAAGGTGATATGGTATGGACAAGGATGGCACAGATTCAAGCCAGTCCTCCGTCTTGACAGGAGGAAGATGGTATTCCTCTTTCTTTTAGTCAAAATCCGAAGCAGGTTCTAGTCATGCCAGATTTTTGGTAGGTCAGAAAAAGGAATTTCCGCGATCAGCGCCGTCTGCCTTGTAGCAGGCAAATTTTTGCGGGGGCTCCCCAACTTCCGGCTCCCTGCACCTTTTCTGTAGATGGTGTTAGCCTGAGGTCAGGTTCCCTGCACCTTTTCTCCACCGGTGCAGGCCCCAAGTTGGGTTCTTTTGCTGCCTGAGATATGGGCGTGCAAAAGCATTGAGGAGGAATAAGGTCTCGAGGCAGTAGCCAACTTCTCCTCTGTGCTACCTCCTCGGCTTTATCTTCACTCTCTTATATTTTTCGTTACGTACGTAGTTAGCTTCAATGTAGGCTTTGTTTCAGCTTTTCATTGTATACTGTACTGTTCCTTTGTCTTAATAAAATATGTGTCTATTTCTCTATACATATCTTTCTTCCCCGTAACAACTACTTTATGCATGAATATTAAATATAAGCTTGCCCTTAATGATATTCCAGGCAGAAAAACGCCTTAACACAGATTCCTACTAGTTTAAACTTTCAAATATTATCAAGCATAACAAGGTTAATCATCAATAAATTGAACTCTTGGAACTAACCGGGATAACCGCTGAGCGCTGCGCGATGCATGCTAGAGCGATGTCCGAGAACGATAAACTCTAAGTAATTCGTCCGAGAGGGTAGCCGAGTAGCGAGGGACTTTGGTTGTGCTTTTGGGTAATACGCTGCGCCGTATCGCATCAACCCCTTTGATACTGGGGATCAGAGGGTAGACCGAGGAATCCGCGCAATCAAGGTATTAACCCATCCGTCAACGCGGAGTTCTTCTCGGATGTATTTTGAGGTTTATATGCCATTTTTTTTTTTTTTTTTTTTTTTTTTTTTTTTTTTTTTATAGTTGGTTCCTCATCCAGGTAGTTGATTTTCCCATAGGCTTGAGTCCGAGGACTATGCAATGCCTTGGTTCTGTCCAAAACCTAGTTTTCCTCATCAGGTAGTTGGTTTCCCCATCTTGAGTCCGTGGACATACAATGCCTTGGTTCTGTCCAAAACCTAGTTTTCCATCATCCAAGTAGTTGGTTTTCCCCATAGGCTTGAGTCCGTGGACCATACAATGCCTGGTTCTGTCCAAAACCTAGTTTTCCATCATCCAAGTAGTTGGTTTCCCAGGCTTGAGTCCGTGGACCATACAATGCCCTGGTTCTGTCCAAAAACCTAGTTTTCCATCATCCAAGTAGTTGGTTTCCCCATGGCTTGAGCCGTGGACCATACAATGCCCTGGTTCTGTCCAAAACTTAGTTTCCATCATCCAAGTAGTTGGTTTCCCCATAGGCTTGAGTCCGTGGACCATACAATGCCCTGGTTCTGTCCAAAACCTAGTTTTCCATCATCCAAGTAGTTGGTTTCCCCATAGGCTTGAGTCCGTGGACCATACAATGCCTGGTTCTGTCCAAAACCTAGTTTTCCATCATCCAAGTAGTTGGTTTCCCCATAGGCTTGAGTCCGTGGACCATACAATGCCCTGGTTCTGTCTAAAACCTAGTTTTCTCTTTGTGTGGGATCTTGGCTTTAGGGGAGTTAGCTCCTCAACCAAGCCCCTAGAGTTTATCCATACGATTAACGCTATCAAGTGCCTAGTTTGCTCTTTACGGGAGACCTTGGCTTTAAGGGAGTTAGCTCCTCAGCCAAGCCCCTAGTCAAGAAACGTAGCCCCTAGCAGAACTTTATACTAGAACTCTATAACCAACGGTTAGAAATAACGAAGAAACTCTATCGACCCACATCCTATACCAACACACAAGCCTTTCCCACAGACGGCGCCAATTGTAAGGACGCGATTCGTGGCGGACCGTAACAGTGTCGGGTTCGCACGTAAAAAGGCCCCTAACAATATCATTTGTAGAGCGTGGGTTTGGAAGGCTAGGCCTTGATCGACAGGCGGTGGGTTTTCGCGGTGTTCGTACGAGTTTAAGTTTTCCTTCACCCCTGGAGTCTTTCTCCTGGAGGTGGGCTGGGAGGCTCTGGTTTTTGGCCATTTTTCCCAACCCCCTCTATAGATTACTTACTTTTCCTTTTATACTAGCTCGCGTCCACTGTCCTTCGTCCACGCGTAGGGTTAAACTTTCCAAGATTGATACTTGTCCCATCAGTCCATACTCAAAGTCGTTAGGGATGGTTGTAAAAGCCAAATAATGCGGCTCTGTCAGGTTCAGAGTATTAAATGGCAGTAACAGCAGCTTTCCCTGGATATTTTAGATCTTTCTTCCAAGTTTCAGTCCTATACCGTCTTTACCCTTATTTCTTTTTGGGGGGACTTTGGGTCTGCCGAGGACTGAGCTGTCCTCGGCGGTATCCAAAGGCTATTTTGTCGAGCTTGGGCCATAGCCCTCCTCGGCTTGGGCCTCTGGATTCTCCCCGGGTAGATGGGCCTGGCCCATAGATCATTTGGGCCCCACATAATCGATTGATTTTTTATAAAGAGTTTAGCCATTTTGGTTTTAGTTTCAAGGACAAAGTGATGAGCAAGGAAAGAGTCCGTATAGGTTTTTTTTTTTTTTTTTTTTGTGGGGGGAGGGGGGGGGGGTGTTAGATTTTAGTATTTTACCATCAAGAGTGTTACATTTGCTTTGTTAAAAGGTTGGAAGTCTTGAATATTAGAATTTAAATATTTAGCACATTTTTTTCTTTTAAAAGAAATGAGCTCATAAAATTTTGGGGGCCAAAGCTTATAATATAAAAATTTTAATTATTTTCCTTTTGAAAAAAATTCAACTTATAAAATTTTCGTGGGCCACCTTCAGAACAAAAGTAGGAAGATGTCTTTGGCAAGAAAAACCAAGAACTAAAATGTTTTATCATTCAAGAAAGAAATATACTAAAATTAAAAACTAAATTAATAAATGAAAAATAAAGATAATATCTATTCAGTATTAACAAAATATAAAAATAAATAGATAAAAATATAAATAATCGTATCTTAATACATTTCAATTCAATCGTTCATGATATATTAAAAGGAACTCAAAATACTTTTTAATTATGATAATATTCTATGATAAATTTTTACCAAATTTTTACCAAATCAGGTTTTTGGGCACACCTATATTTTTGAATATGCTTTTAATCACATGACTTTAAGTTAATTTGAAGGTTCTCAATAGTCTTGCAATTCAACTAGTCTTTCTCGGTTTCAAAAAAAAAAAAACTAGTCTTTCTCAAAAGTCTTTTAATCATGGGCTCACGAATTGGGGTCAAGTGAGTATCCTCCAAAAGGATTTAACCAAAATTTTATCCAATTAAATATTCTATTCCCTTCTATAAAAATGGATGAAATGATAAAAAAAGTCTCCTTCACCCAAAAATGAGAATTCAACAATCTCATAAGACTTCTTTCTCACATATCCTATAGACCAAGTTAGTCTTTCAATTGAGTGGATTGAGGTGCAATTTATATAAAGTATTTACTTATTTTTCTTTACCTGATAGTTATCTTTCTAAGTAATAGGTGCACTTGAGAAGGTTGATAACTTGATATGATCCACATCATCTAGTTCTATTTTCTTTTTCTTTTCCTTTTTCGTTATTTTGTGGTGATGACAAGATTTGTGAGCTTTGGATTGTGTAAACCTAAAAATATATGTAAAATTTTACTTTTATTTTTGAGTATTTTGTTTCTTTATCATCTTATTTGTAATAAATGAAAATAAAGACTTTGTTATTATTATGTGAAAATACAATTCAACCAGTAATCAAAATTAACCCAACTCAAACCAATCAACTCAACCCGTTTACCAAGTCTACCACTTCACA
Organism: Quercus lobata; assembly: GCF_001633185.2. Lineage (NCBI taxonomy): Eukaryota > Viridiplantae > Streptophyta > Magnoliopsida > Fagales > Fagaceae > Quercus > Quercus lobata. The sequence continues at coordinate 72,713,157 of NC_044906.1, read as the reverse complement.
CGTGAGTCATTAAAAAAAATCAAATGCATATTGTAATGGACCCACATGTGAGATGGTAAGCTATTTTTTTAAAGTACTATGAATTTTCAGTGTGTCCCTAACTTAATCCGCATAATTATTGTGTTGTTTCTTTGCAAAATCTAGTTGAGAGAGAGAGAGAGAGAGAGAGAGTAATGTAAAATTGTAAATGATTGCCCCACTTTTAGTACGGTGATTATGGAAAAATAACAGAATCGTAACAAAAAAAATTCCAATATACGTCATAAAAAATTTATGATATTGAGTTTTGAGTATGTAAGTAATGGGTTAAAAACAAATTCCAATATACATAAAAAAAATAATTAAAAAAAATTGAATAAACTAATTATAAGGACTGAAATTTTCCTCCAATCCGCCAAAGGACACAGAGCAATGAAAGCTGCCAGATCTATCTATCTATCTACGGACTTTGATAGGTAATGTTAGCGCTGTTATCTTGTTTAAGGTGTAGTTCAGATTGAATATTCAGCATGAAGTCATTCATCCACTCCCATAGTCCCACACTCCCACCTATAAATTAATACCTCTTTATCCATTTCAACTCATTCATCCACTCCTTCCAACCTTACTTTATCCTTTCCTTCCTTCACCCTACATTATGACTTCCCTTTCAAACAAACCTCTCTTCAACCAATTCCTTTCATCTCTACTCTTCTTCCACCTTCTTCTCATCATCCTCCATTTTGTTTCCTCATCCACTGCTTCTGTTTCCTCCATATCTTCACCTTTTGCTCACTCTAACAGTAAGGTTAAGATAGCAGAGGAAACAAAGGAAGCGATGGCTCTTCTAAATTGGAAAACTAGCCTTAACAACAAAAGCCAGTCTCTCTTGTCCTCGTGGGTTGGAACCACTCCTTGCAATTGGGTCGGAATAAATTGCGACCACTCTGGAAGCGTCACCCATCTGAACCTTTCAAATTATGGTTTGAGAGGTACGCTTCACAATCTCAACTTTCAATCCCTCCCCCATTTACTCAGTCTTAACCTTTCTCACAACTCACTATCTGGAATCATTAACTCAAATATTTCTCACCTCTCCAAACTCTTTCTTCTTGACCTTTCTGGTAATCAATTCACTGGGAGAATTCCTTTTGAAATAGGCAAATTAACTAGCCTTCATGTCATTGACCTTTCTGCGAACCATATGACTGGCCTTATTCCTCAAGACTTAGGAGCATTAAGTTCTTTGAGTAAGCTTGATTTCTCATCTAACAATCTCACAGGTGTCATCCCGACTTTTCTTGGAAACCTAAGCAACCTAATTATTCTATATCTTCATATGAACCAGCTTTTTGGTTCTATCCCGCAAGAATTAGGAATGCTAAGTTCTCTAACCAACCTTGCGTTACAATCAAATAACCTCATAGGTGTCATCCCTGCCTCTCTTGGAAACTTGAGCAAATTGACAAATTTATATCTTTTTGAAAACCAACTTTCTGGTTCCATCCCTCAAGAATTAGGAATGCTAAGTTCTTTGACTGACCTTGAGTTATCAACAAACAAACTTACAGGTGTCATCCCTGCCTCTCTTGGAAAATTGAGCAAACTGGCAACTTTATATCTTTTTGAAAACCAACTTTCTGGTTCCATCCCTCAAGAATTAGGAATGCTAAGTTCTCTGATTGACCTTGATTTATCAACAAACAAACTTATAGGTGTCATCCCTGCCTCTCTTGGAAACTTGAGCAAACTGACAACTTTATATCTTTTTGAAAACCAACTTTCTGGTTCCATCCCTCAAGAATTAGGAATGTTAAGTTCTTTGACTGACCTTAAGTTATCAACAAACAATCTCACGGGTGTCATCCCTGCTTTTCTTGGAAACTTAAGCAACCTAACCACTTTATATCTTCATACGAATCAACTTTCTGGTTTCATCCCTCAAGAATTAGGAATGTTAAGTTCTCTGATTGACCTTGAGTTAACAACAAACAATCTTACAGGTGTCATCCCTGCCTCTCTTGGAAACTTGAGCAAACTGACAACTTTATATCTTTTTGAAAACCAACTTTCTGGTTCCATCCCTCAAGAATTAGGAATGCTAAGTTCTCTGACTGACCTTGAGTTATCAATAAACAATCTCATGGGTGTCATCCCTGCTTTTCTTGGAAACTTAAGCAACCTAAACACTTTATATCTTCATACAAATCCACTTTCTGGTTCCATTCCTCAAGAATTAGGAATGCTAACTTCTCTGATTTACCTTAAGTTAACAACAAACAATCTTACAGGTGTCATCCCTGCCTCTCTTGGAAACTTGAGCAAATTGACAACTTTATATCTTTTTGAAAACCAACTTTCTGGTTCCATCCCTCAAGAATTAGGAATGCTAAGTTCTCTGATTGACCTTGAGTTAGCAATAAACAATCTTACAGGTTTCATCCCTGCCTCTTTTGGAAACTTGAGTAAATTGACAACTTTATATCTTTCTAAAAACCAACTTTCTGGTTCCATCCCTCAAGAATTAGGAATGCTAAGTTCTCTGACTGACCTTGACTTATCAATAAACAATCTCACGGGTTTCATCCCTGCTTCATTTGGAAACTTAAGCAAACTAACCAGTATATATCTTCATACAAATCGACTTTCTGGTTCCTTCCCTCAAGAATTTGGAATTGTAAGTTCTCTGAGTGATCTTAAGTTATTGTTTTACAATTTCGTAGGTATAACTTTTTCTTCTATAGTAAGCTTAACTAAGCTCACTTATTTCAAATTGTTCACTAATAATTTAAGCAATCTCATTTCATTTGAACAGAACAATTTTACTCAATTGAAGGAGCTCCAAATATCTAGAAACCAATTTACTGGTCACTTGCCCGAAAATGTGTGTAGTGGTGGATTGCTTGAGAAATTCATCGCAAACAATAATCATTTTATTGGTTCAATACCAAAATCCTTGAGAAACTGCACAAGCCTCATTAGAGTTCGACTTAATGGAAATCAACTTTTTGGAAATATAGGAGAAAGTTTTGGGATATACCCACACTTAACATACATGGAGTTGAGTTATAATAAACTTTATGGTGAGCTTTCAGCTAATTGGGGGCAATGTCAAAACTTGACATGCCTGAAAATCTCTAACAATGACATTTCAGGTAGATTGCCTCCTGAGCTTGGAGAAGCAAGTCAATTACAAGTGCTCATCCTCTCCTCAAATAAGATACATGGGAAAATCCCCAACAAATTAGGTAAGTTGAAATTTTTGTTAGACCTTTATCTAGACAGTAACAAATTTTCTGGACAAGTTCCTTACAATTTCGAGATGCTATCAAATTTGGAGCAACTTAATCTCGCCAATAATAGTCTAAGTGGCCATATTCCTGACCTAGGGAAATGTAAAAAACTTTTTCTCTTGAATTTGAGCAACAATCACTTAAGAAAATATATCCCAATTCAAATTGGCAATTTGCAGTATCTCCAAAATCTTGATCTTAGCCAAAATTTTCTAACAGGAGAGATTCCACAACAACTTGGAGATTTGAAAATGTTAGAAATCTTGAATCTTTCCCACAATGCACTTTTTGGCAATATTCCATCCAGTTTTGATCAATTGTTAGGCTTGACATCCATTGACTTGTCCTACAATCTATTGTGGGGTCCTATTCCGAATACTAAAGCATTTTGTGAGGCATCAATAGAAGCATTTAGAAACAACAAGGGCTTGTGTGGCAATGCTACTGGTTTGAAGACTTGCCCCTTTGCAATTGGCCACAATCTTCATGTCAAAAAGGGGAAAAAAGTTACTACAATAATTTTAGCCCTTTTGGGCATTGTTTTTCTTATTTTTATCATTGTAGGAATTACAATCGGCGTTTTCTTTAGAAAGACGAAGACAAAAAATAATCCAAAAGAAGTAGGGCCTCAAAATATGTTTTCAATATGGAGTTATGATGGGAAAATGGTTTATGAAAACATTATTGAAGCAACAGAGGATTTCGATTACAAATATTGTGTTGGTGTGGGGGGGCATGGAATTGTTTATAAAGCTGATTTGCCAACAGGTCAAGTTGTTGCTGTAAAGAAATTTCATCCACTCTCAGAAGATAGTGTGGCCAATCTAAAATCTTTCACCAGTGAGATACATAGTCTAACCGAAATACGACACCGCAACATTGTAAAGCTTCATGGTTTTTGCTCACATCCACGACACTTGCTTTTAGTTTATCAATTCTTGGAAGGTGGGAGCTTGGAAAAGATACTAAACAATGATGAATTAGCACTGGAGTTTGACTGGCTAAAGAGGTTAAATGTTGTTAAAGGTGTGGCAAGTGCTCTGTCTTATATGCATCATGACTGCTCCAGTCCAATAATTCATCGTGATATATCAAGCAAGAATGTTCTACTAGATTCAGAATATGAATCTCATGTCTCTGACTTTGGCACAGCTAGGATTATGAGTTCTGACGCATCTTATTGGACTTCGTTTGCTGGTACCATTGGATACACTGCTCCAGGTATGTTATTTAAGTAATGTTGGCAACATTAAAATTTTCACAATTGCTAATATGACAAGTTATGATTGATGTAACATCACTTATACATATACTTTCTTCTTTTTTTCTTGCTTTAGATAAATTGATAATTAGGGGTGGTGGAATTTGAAATCTAGGTATTTCAATTGGAAACATCAGAAGATGCCAGTTTAGCTATAAGGCTTTTAGCTTTTACATAGACTTTCTAACACCGCTTTTTTTTAGTACTAATTATATATTTTAAATCACAAATTATGTAAAATATTGTGTCTCTAGTCGTATTCAAAGTTGTCAATATCGTACGATACATGGCATGTATTGTACGATGTGTATCGTATCGTGTACAAAAAATTATGTATCGTAAGTGCTCAAAAATTGTCCGATACATAGGTGTGTATTGCATAAATTGTATAGTATTAGTGAATCTTACGTACGATGTATAGACATGTGAGTTTAAAATGAGTTTTTTTTTGGGTTAAAATTTGTGGTTTTATTTGATTTAAACAAATTGTTAGACTTTTTTTTAACACAATTATTGAGAAAACAAGTTCTTAGACTTTGTTTAAACAAAAAATTATTGGGAAATTTAATTAAGTCTAATAAAATAACATGTCCATGAGGTTTTCCCCCTCTTCTCTTTCTCCGACAAAATTTGGACTATGCACATGACAATTTACTTTCATATTTGCAAATTCTTTTCTATGCAATGAATAATGTATTGAATAAAAATATAATTATTTTTTTTATTTTTTGTTATAAGTCTGAAAAGTTAGAATGCCAAGAAAAAAATATAAAGAAAAATTTATTAGAATAAAAAAAATATTGTAAATGTTGATAATAATGAAGAAAATGTCAATGAAGAAATAATTTTGCAAGATGATTAATATGATAATAACATTGACTTAGATGAAGTTGATTAGACAAGACGATGAAGAGAAATTATTATTTTGGCTCATATATCATGTACTGTCACTTCTGAGTTTAATTGAATGTGTATGTTATAAAGTTAATCTCTATATATTAAGAGGATTTAGAAAGTTAGTTATGACTTCAAAAAATGTCAAAAATGCCCCTAATCTAATAAGAAAATCATCATTTCTAAAAAATAAAAAGGGGTTAAAATTGTAATTCAACAAAATTAATAAACAAAACTACTAGAAAATTTTTTTTCCTAAAAAGTTTACTGCTTTTCAAAATCCTAAATTTTAACTTCTTACAAATCTCTTCACAAATTCAGATTTAAAAATTACATTGAACACAAAATAAAAAAGGTTCTCACTGCATGTGCGAAGCGCGTGTAATGAGGCTAGTTTGATTTATTTAGTTAGCTTTGTTAAATATTATTACATAAGTAATCATTAAATTTCTAAAAAAAAGTAATCACTAAATTGGTTATAAATTGAATATATTCCAAATTTATAATGAATATACATTTTATGTATGTATATCTATAATTTTTTTATGATTTTTTATATATGTATATCTATAATTTTTTTTTTTTTATAATTTTATTGAACATTCATGTATCTTACAATACACGACATAAAAAAATCAAAATTCGATTCATAATATAATTCACATTTTAATAACTATATATTCTTATTAATGTTATTTCAATCGGCATTGTTTGCCTTCAAAGAGGCCTTATTGAAATTCATTGCATGTATAGTTGTCACAATTTGAGCTAATAGGTTCGATTAATAATTATGTTTCAGAGGTTCAATTAATAATTAGAGTATTTTGCTTATTTATTGACGAAAAATGAATTTTTTGTAGCATCTTGATTGGCATTAAGGAATGGTAGTTGCAAACTACGATATTTTATACAGTCACTTCATTCTTTTTTAATTGTGATCATAATCACAATTACAATTAAAAAAAGGTAATGTTTAAATTTAGTTAAGATTTTAATCTATTTGACTAAGTCTTTTTTCCCTTTTTTTTTGGAATCCTTTTAGATGAAGTTAATTGTGCATAAATACCCCCAAATAATTCATGGTTAAAGAATCACATTTTACTTCGTGAAACTTTGTTTTCTCATTGTACAATTCTTTCAAACTGGATAATTATTTCTTATACGGCCTAGGTTCAATGCAAAGTTTTTAAGATGACATAGAGACCCGCACTTGCTCTCTCCAAAAATTTAAAAAGTATTACCCTTAGAAGTTGCCTTCCCCACCTAATTCCAAAATTCTAATATTTTTAATAGTTTAGTACTTCCAGCTTAACTTGTAGAGTTGTTTCTATATGAATATATATGTTAGTATATATTACAAATTTGTATAAACTTAAAGGAGTACATGTACCACAACCAAAAGATTGTGTGGTAAATTGAATTACTTGGTGAAAAGAAGAATTTAACTCTGATATTTTACTTTCAGAGCATGCATATACAATGGAAGTAAGTGAAAAGTGTGACGTTTACAGCTTTGGAGTAGTCGCTTTGGAAGTAATTATTGGAAGGCATCCGGGTGATTTGATCTCATCATTTCTATCATCATCATTTTCATTATCGTCCCATGATGTGCTACTAGAAGATATACTGGATCAACGTCTTGCACATCCTACAAATAGAGTTGCAGATAAGGTGGTTTTATTGGCAAAGATAGCATTAGCATGCTTACACACCAGTCCACAATCTCGTCCCACCATGCAACAAGTTTATCAGAAGCTATTAAATTGGAAATCTCCTTTCACAAAGCCTTTGCGCATGATCACATTAAGAGAGCTCATTGATCTCGGGAATTTGAATGAAGCTTCATAAGTGTTTACATATCTCATGTAAGATACTTTGCTTATATACATTCCATCCTCATGTAAAGTCTTTGATACTTATAAGGCCAATACTTCAAAAACCACAATTCGCATGACTACTCATCTTCGGCAGCTTCATTGTTCATCTTCGACCCATCCAAGCCTCCATCTTACTATCGGAGCCTCCATGCCTCTTGACCTATGCTCTTCAACCCAAATAGAAGTCGAGCTCTTTCTCAAGGTGTGTGAAACATAGTTGGTCAAGGTTAATCAGAACACTGGCTTTGAAATTATCATCGTATGTTCTTTGGGTTCCTTCTATTTTATTACAATTCTTATTGATTATGTTTAGTTGAGATTGCTATTTGAGATGTTGTATCAAGTTCTAAAGAATTAGTTCTTCTCAAGTGTCTCACTCTGCCAATGTCGTAGGTATCTTCACAGTTGCTTTCATTCTTTCTGACCACACAATTCATCGACAAGACAGGTATGAAAACATGCCAAAAGTAATTCGTTTATGCCTATGGCAATGTAAAATGGGATTCCGTACGTCTAGACAATTATGCATTGAAAGTTTCTTCCAATGAGAATGAAACTTTCAATGCATAATTACCTACTTTTATTGATTGAGATCCTTTTACAGCCCAGGTAGTTTTTTCTATATACATTTTAAGCTCAAGAATTGTAACAAGTTTTACAATAGATGTTTCAGGTGCAGGTGAACCAAGCCTGAGAAGATTGGAATACAAAAACACTAGGTAGGACCAGGTGCATGGAATTTGTATCCATGTTCATGAAAAAAGTTTTGCCTACTTAAAAACAAAAATTTGTATGAAACAATGGCTAGACTTGGACAAGCTATCAAGACAAACTTGAATGTCCTGGCTTTATTTATGAATGGGTGGTATGAAATTGTCAAAATTTTTCTTTTGTCCAAATAGTCTTAGAATTTGGATGACAGAATTTTAGGTGTGTAGAACTCTCACGTAACTGCCCAACAACTAGAAACATTTTTTTTAAGCTACTAAAGGATATTAAGAAGAAAAAAAAAAAATTAAATCCCATCTTTAAATGTAAATCTTTTACTTCTATCAATTCCTGCTATGATATTGTAGCTAGAAATTTATTCTAGATTTGGTTGTTGTATTAGTGTTTTTGACCTTGTGGAGTTTTTCTTCAATTGGTTTTTGTGGAGGCGGTCATAGATATTTTAAAGACAATGTTGAAGCTAGGATTAGATTACAAGGATGAAGTCCTGGGAGAAGAGGTGGATACTAAATAAACCATAATTTCAAAATTAATAAGTAGAGCATAATTGGATGCATTTTGCTTGTATTGGCATATTTGGAATTACTTTGGGATTATGTGCATGTTGTTCATTTGTTTGGCCTCTAATTTGGTTTTAAGATCATTTTTGAATGCATTTGGAGCCTATTGGCATATTTGGATATAACTTGAACTTGGGTCTTTTGGTTTGGCTTAGTTTTGATTTGTTATTTGAAACATTTGTGGCTTGAGAGAAGTCTCTACAAGGTGGACAAGAATTTGATTAAAATTGGTGATCTAAAAATTTCTCCATTGTGGAGAATGGTTGTAGAGTTTGGCAAAATTTATAATTTTTGTCTTTGAATTAAGGAGAAATTATTTAATAAACTTGTCTAAAAGATTGTATGGCGAAGATTTGTTAGATTTTGCGTTATATTCATATTTTGAATATTTGGGGTTTGCAATTTGAGATAACCAATAGGGGCTTTGATGAAGGTGACAAAGGATTTTTTGCTTTTCAGGTTTGATTGAATTCAAGTAAAGTTGGAGTTTTGTCAAATTTTGGCTTGACCATTCATGCGTGGCTTTAGTTTCACTTTGGTTTCCTCTTGATTAAATATATATCTGATGCTCTTTTATTTGGTTTGTGTGGCTAGTCTAACAATTTGGGTGTAGCAGAAATTGTACAGGAGTTGAGTGGCAAAATGCAAGTGTGAGAGACCTCTTTGAAGAGGGCTGTGTGAAGGAGGCCGTGCAGCAATTTTAGAGAAGCGAAAACTTCTCCTTGTTTTAGGCGCAGTCTCGAGCTTTGAATTCAGCCCTATGCTTTGTATTGAGAGAGAGTGCTTGTGTTAGGTTCTAAATATTTAGCATAAATGTTTAGATTCTAAATTTGTGTATGTTGGCAAATCGAGAACAAAAACATGTCTACTTTAGGTGTTAGACATTGTTCAAGATTATTCAAGTCAAGATTCAAGAACAGTTAAGTTGCAGAAAGAAGAGTGCAGATTCTTTGGAGCTTGACTGATCGAAAGTCATTTTCTGCGGATTTTAAATCAGGCCCAAAGCCTGTGAAAATGTTTAGGGTTTCAGTTCAACATTATAAGGTATAAAAGGAAAACTCTAACTATGTTTTAGAAGCTCTTGGAAGTCTTGTGAGTTACTCCTGTAAGATCTGAGAGGTTTCTGTAATCTTCTAATTCAATAAGCATCTACCAGAACGAGATCTACAATCAAGAACTGGTGGAAACAAGTTTCTGCATAAAGATCAACTATTGAAGGTGATCTAAAACTTTTGATTGGGTTCTCAAAGTCATAAACGGGGGTGTTTGTGTGCTGCAGATTCAAGATAGAAGAGTCTATGGATTCATAGTTGGACGTGGTTGTGTGAGTAAGTTCTACATGAGGTAGTTTTAGATTTTAGGGAGAAAGCTATTGTAAACTTTCATTCTATCATAGTGAATTTCTTTACCTTGAGGATAGTTAGGATAAATCCTCCTCAGGTTTTTTACCTTGAAACTATTGGTTTCATTGGTTTTCCTGGGTTATCATATTACTGTCTTCTTTACTTTTCCGCACTTAATAATATGATTGCATGAGTTTAACCTAGATTTGGAAAATCAATCTAGGTAACTACTTGGTTAATTAATTAGGTTAACGAAACTGATTTATAGGGGTCTAAACAAACAAACAAGTGGTATAAGAGCAGGTTCACTCTAATTAGATTAATGTCCTGAGTGAGATCCTTGATCCCTGCTATCATGGATAATTTTAAATGTCTTACTACTTTTGGCTGTGATAATTTGAATAAAAAAGACACTTACGACAACTCAAGTTTTTGTATAAAGTTTTGAAAAGAATTTATACTACAATTTTACCTTTTATTTAATAGTTTTTTTTTTTTAAATGGTTATTGGTATACCTTTGAATTATGGTTTTGCTTTTAAATAAGAATGATAATAACTTTGAATTTTTTTTAAAATAATTTATAGCTGTAGAAATATTAATGTTGTAAAGGCTTAGTAAAAAATTGAAAAAGGTTCCCAAAAAACATCCATAAGTTCCACACAATATTACTATTGACACTGGTTATAATTTATACAAATAACAATTTTATAATGTTTTACTGTACATAAGGATATGCACAAGAACTATCATTTGAATGCATATTAGGTGCCAAAAGTCTTATATCTCAACTAGCTTGCACTTCCTAATTGAGTGTCATAGATAATTTTCATAATAAAAGGATTTGGACATTATAAAAAAAATGTTCCTATATATCAGCAATTCCACAAATATATAATCTTCTTAAAATGTTTGGTACATGCAACTTAATGAAATTATAAAGCTAGAAAAATAGAGGGATAATAAAAAATTAATTAAAAAAAAATCCTAATCCACTTAAACCATTTCATGCCTTGGAGAAGTTTTATGGGGTAGCACCCATTTTTGGCACCAAGCATTCTGGCATATATCAGTCAAGTAGGAGGTTCCATTGATGGAACAATAGCAGAGGTGGCACTATGTAATCATTTCTCAACTGGATCATTTTGTAGTCTTTTTTAGACTTAGATTGAAACTTGAAAGTGGAAGATGTTATGTTTCCATTAGCATTTGCTTTCAAAATCTTATTTTGAACAAAATATCGTATCCCTGAAATGAAAAATATTTATTTAAAAAAACAAATGAAAAATATCAGAAAGATTTTTTCATAGTCATGGAGAAAGATTTGAAGCGTTTGGGGACCAAATCTTATATCCCTCATTTGCAGACCATGGGCAAACTAATGGGCCGGGTGTGACTAAATCATGTACGGATCAAAGCCCACTCCATGACTGCTTAATTAAAGACTAAACCGCCAAAGGGGCCCAAATCCAATTGACTCAGGTTTCTGCTATGATCGAACAGGTTGAACCCTATTCTCCCTATGGACCCAATCGGATTATCTCAGCAACACAGACTGCATTCTTTCCTTCCAGTTCCAGATACACTCATCCCGTGTAATGCTTTAATCGCTCTTAAAAAATCCTACGTTGTCACAGGACCCATTATCACTGCTAATGTTGTTTGTAATTGCTAGATTTCTTAAGTTCATATCATAGAATCCTTATCAATCCTACTTTGCTTTGCGAAATCAAGTTTCCTATACAGAAAAGCAAATTGATTATTAAAAGAAAAATCCATTTTCACTACAAAACTTACTTCATTATATAGATTTAAAAAGACCCATTAGTTAATAAAACAAAATTAAACCTCTAATTTCCATGTCAAAAAGAAAACCAATTTTGTTAATTTCGACCAAATTTCCAAATCATATCGTATTCCAACCGCAATTAGATAATTCCAACCACACAAAGCCAATCAATAACCCAAAAAAAAAAAAGATGACATTTTTAACCCAAAAAAAGGGTCCTTTGGACCAGGTGAGCCAAGAGACAATATCATTGCTGAATTTGTGTACAACCATGGAGTTATTCTGTAGCACCATTTGGAGTCCCCACCAGTGAGAGAGGACTAGGAATATCCCTTCCCTCAATATTGACAGACCCTCTGCTGACAAAGCTCTTCAAGGATCACCACGTAAATCCAATGGAGACTCTCTCAGCCAAAAACCCTAAACCTCAGCTTTCAGTTTGATTAGAATCATTCAGACTTGGCAAACAATCGGTTGGTCAGGTCAAGTCAATTATGATGTGAACCTCAATCGACACGCTTTAAGACCCAAAAAAAATATTGGAATACTTGCCCAAGAAAACTAAAATTCAGATTTTTGATAGAAACCCTGACCTAACATTTATAATCGAAATGCGAACCAAAGGTATAAGTGTAACACCTTGACCCAATGATTATAATTGAATCATGAAGCAAAGGTATAAAGTTTGAACGCCACAAGGAAGAATCCCTGATAAGTTCACAGTTCTTGAAGAACCAAAAGAAGAGCAAAGCCTCACCTTTTCTGATTTTTATTCAATCATTCCCCTATTACAATGAGTGCATGCTATATATAAGACATGACTAAAAATAGAAAATATAAAAAATGTACTAAATAATAAAACCCTAAATAAAAGTTGATTTGGTTTGAAATTAGTAGATCCAAAATAGGAAAAATAGCTAAAAACGTTGTAAATAATAAAAGTCCTAAATTAAGGTAGATTTGGTTTGAAATTATAAGCTCTAGAATAGAAAAAATGTCTATTAACTGATATGAAGCTGAAAAGTCAATCATCCATTAATCCACACCATAAATCACGCCCAATCAAACCAAATTAGCCCTCAATAGCTTAAATTAAATTTATTACACCTTCATCTTCCTTTGGGCCAAGCTTGGGATGTCCTACGCTAGAATCAACCCAAATCTCTTGAATCAGCCCATTAAGTGCTTCTTTGATCTTCTTGGATCTTGCTCTAGTAATAGGCCTAACTGGAACATGCAATGGATCCTTGAATGCTTGTTGATTCTTATCAAATTAGGTTGCAAGTAAAAAGGAATTGAGTTAAAAATGGTCAATTTAAACAGGTTCGAGCCAATTGGGTTGTTGGAGTGTTAGTCAGGCCAACCGGTATTTTCACATAAAAAAAAAAAAATTTAAATAACCATTTTTAGGGAGAATGAATTAAATCAATAAAGGAAAGGAATTTTACCTAATACCATTTGTATTTTTTTTTTTTTTTGATTAAGTACTTAATTATTATTATATTATTTGTGTTATTATTATACATGTAAAGGAAAAAAAAAAACAAACAAACAAAAAAAAAATATAAAGTTTTAAATATCCTTCCAACTCTAATAGTTTTGAGCATTATTAAAACTAGTGTGTAGCCTCGGGCATATGCACGGGTACAATTAAAAATTTTAGAAGATGTTTAAATTATACATGGTATTAGTTTACACTTTTTTTTAAACCATACATTTCCAAAATATGTAATAATTTATCATTTATATATATATATATACATTGTTAGGACATTTGTGGAACATGTTATGAACATATGTCATTTAGAATTGGCTTATCCTTTGACAAAATGCACTTTACTTGTATTTGGGTAGATCTAGGATGTGTTTAATACTTCAAGGAATAAGAATTCAAGTCCAAATATTAAAGCCGTGCAAATCTGTCCAAGAATCAAGTGAAGAAGTATTGTTCATTAAAGCTCGACAGATAGCTCGACAGCTATATATATCGAGAATTACGAAAATCAGTTTTTCAGATCTGTTTTTCACTCATATCCAAGCCATGTGTTTTGGTTTTCTTTTCTCATAACCCTAGACATATATAAGGATTATTTTAAGAGCCGTCTCACTTGATGCAAAGGTTTTATTCATGCATATTGTGACCAAAGACAATTTGCCCTAGTTCATCTTTCTCTTGAAGAAGCTGCTGTGTTTGTACGCCGTAGAGTTTTGTAACCAAGGAGCTTCTTGATCTTCATCGTCTAGATGAACTAAAAAACTTTGCAGCCAACATCCTTCTCAAGTTGGTGTGTTAGTCACGTACTTGGATCTGTGCATCAATTGGTTAGTCATGCACTGGGAGCCGTGTATTGAAAGGAGAAATTGTCACTACATTACAAGTGCAATTGTGTATTGGGATAAGGGTTCAACTGTAAGTTGGTATAAGGTACTGAGATTTCTTTACTTATAATTGCTTGTTTTGATAATAGTGGATTCTCGGGAGTGGTGACCTTAAATTCACCTGGTGGGGTTTTTGTCTCGAAGGTTTTTCCCATTCGTAAACAAATCACAGTGTCAAATTTATTTTCTGCTGCATTTAGTTATTTGGTGATTTGTTTGTGCTACCACGTGTATTGCATATTAATTGACTAAATTAATTCACTTGGCTAATTAATTGGTTAATTTACCTAAGAGATCAATACATTATTGGCCTATCAAGTGGTATCAGAGCGGACACACTGTGATTAGGGTTAATATTTGCTGTGTGATTCATTGACCCCTGTTTGTCATGGATAGAGGAAAATCTTTAATTATACCTCCTTTGTTTGATGGCACTAGCTATGTATACTGGAAAGTACGCGTGAGAGCTTTCTTGCAGTCTTTAGATGAAAAAGTGTGGCAAGCTGTGGAGATTTGTTGGACTAAACCAAAAGAAGCGCCGGTTGATTGGGATGATGCAAAGATCAAAGAGGCTAACTTCAACAGCAGAGCTTTGAATGCCCTATTCAGTGCGGTCACAAATGAGGAGTTTAAGAAGATATCTTTCACTGAAACTGCAAATGAAGCATGGACCATCCTCTAGACAACCTATGGAGGACCAAGGATGTTAAGGATTCAAAGTTTCAGAGGCTTACCACAAGATTTGAAGAGATTAAGATGGAGGAGGATGAGTCATTCGATGAGTTCTATGCCAAGCTCAAGGACCTAGTATGTGATGTCAGTGGCTTGAACTTATCCTAATCCTAGCTTGTTTTGGAGTGGCGTATAAGACTTGATGTCCTATTTCAAGTGCAACTATAATTCCTAATTGTTTTAGGACTCTTAAATTGATTCCCAACTGGCTTAGATATCCAAATCCAACTTGGAATCTGTTATTGTACACCACAGCTCAACATTAATTAGCCAATATAGTGGTATCCTACAACAACTCTAATACACAAGCAATGATCACCTAGCCGACTAACTCTATGTATAAATAGGACATAGGTGTTGCGGCAATTGAATAGAAAAGAGTGAAAATAGAGTGTGTGGGTGTGAGAAAAAGATGCTCTCCTTTGTTTGGTTCTTTGATATTTGTGGGTTGCAATTTGGAATAGTGAGAGAGGTTTGTTGCTGCTTGGTTCTACAATTTGGTGATTTGCTCTCTCTTGGTACATTGCAACTTTTGGATTTGTTTTGTGGCTCTCTCTTTGGTTTGTGCACCATTCGCATTTGGTATTTGGTATTTGTGAACCTTTGGTTTTGTATTTGTGAGAGAGAGTTATTTGGGTGTATTTGGGATTTGGGTTTGTGAGAGTGCCTCTACACCAATTTATATTATCCCAAATTTGTTATAGTGAAATTTGTTTGTTGTCGCCCGTGGATGTAGGCTATTGCCGAACCACGTAATTCCTGGTGTTTTGTGTCTATTTTCCATTTGGATTAATTTTCTTCGTTCCTATTGATTAGTTTGGAGATCTTTTTCAAGCCTAAAATATTTTCACAATCAATCTTGGTGATTTGAGCTTCCATTATTTTACAACATAGTAAACTCTGCAAAACAATGTGTGTTTTGTATACATTGGTACTTGTGTACCTTGAATGACCATTGAAACAAAGTTTTCTAAACTTTATATCTTTTGTAGCTTAAATGAACATCTCTATGCACAACTAAGCAAGTGAGCTTTGTGACTCGTGTTTATGATGAGTAAGATTAGGTAATCTTTTGTACTTAACACTCGTATCACTCTTTTTGACGGGAAGGACTAGAAAATCCTAAGAGAAAGGCATAAATAACAATCTCACCACTATTACCTGCCAATCATGAAATGACATTTGTATGCTCCGACATAGCAAAAGTGCAATGTCAATGACATCTGTATACTTTGGCATAGCAAAAGTGCAATGTCAAAAGCTTAACATAATTGTGTATTTCTTTTCTCTCTCTTATATGCTCATGCATGATATACTTAAAAGAAAAATATGCAAAGAAAAATAAAAGCAAAAAGAATCAAAATGTTTTATATATGATTGCAAGTGTGTCTCTAGGAGATGTGAGAGTTATAGGATGTACCTCGAAGGTGATAGTCACCATCAAGCAGTTATGATTGTGTGTGAGTTAAATACACATCCCAAACACCTACATGACAATGGTAGCAGCCTCTTAGATTTTTCTCTTTCCTTCTCTTACAAATGTTTTGTCAATCTCAGGTATTTTATTTTAGTAATGGTGAAATAGTACATTTATTTAATAATCCACAACATTATTGTGTCTCTTTATCTCTCCCCAAGGCCTTATCTGGTTAGTTATATTAATCCTTAATATTTTTTCTTTAGTTTTTAATATAACCTACCTACTATCCTCAAAACACACATTCTGTAGACCAAAAAATAATAAGTTCTAGGAGGCTTGCATGTAAAACACATGTAACAGTTCCTTAATTTTGCACCATTTCAAAAATTAAGTATCTAGGAACACAAAGTTATATTTAGAGTAAAGTCCTCGTAATGCGTTCAACAACTACAACAATAGATTTTCTTATATATTGTGAAATATAGTAATGTAATACTTACAATTGACTAATTTATCCAAAGGAGAAAAAAAGTAACTACACCAAAAATAACAATAATAATAAAAAGGCGAAAAGCACATTTTAGTCCCTACATTTTTAGGCGATTCCCATTTTAGTCCCTACATTTTATTTTTACCGCTTCTAGTCACTGTCCTTAAAAACGTTTCTCATTTTTGTCCCTGCCGTTACATCAGAGACAGAAAATGCACACGTGGTAAACGGCAGAATTCAAAAATATTAAAAAAAAATTATTTTATTTTAAAATAAAATAAAATTTTAGTTATTAATAATTTTAAAATAAAAATATTAAAAATTTTAGTTAAAAATATTTGTTCTTCATGTTCTTCCCTAAGAACATGATTGCCCAGAAATTTAAGAATTTCTTCTCTTTTTATTTCATTTTCTTAGCATCCAAACAAGCAAAAACATATACAAAATCATGATCAAACTCAGATACTCTAACACAATCAACTAACAACGATCTGAAAAAAAGAAAAGAAAAAAAGGAAGAACAACTGACAATGCCATCAGCCAAATGCATATCAATATTGCTCAACGAAAAAAAAAATTTAGCTTCCAAAATCCACACCATAAACCCTCAAATCACTTCACACTAAACCATGAACAAAAAATTCCAGAAACCCAATTCATTTGAATGACACAAGCCTCCTTCTATATCACCCACCCACCAAACTCAAAAACCCAATTTCCTTTTGGTTTACTGACATTTCCTGAGCTTTCTCGGCAACCAAACACCCAATAATGAACATAAAGAAAAATGAAAGAAGACCCACAAAAGAAAATTTGAAGGGGAATTTGATGAAAGCTTGAGAACCTTGAAGAATTTGCCGAAGCAGTGATGGATATGAAATCTCTTCCATGCCATTGAATCTTCTTCTTTTGCCGTTGTTGCTCTTGTTGTTGTTTGTGAAGAGGGAATTGTTGAAGATTCGTAAGGGAGCAAGTGGTAGCGAAACGATGGGTCGTTTTCGACCTCTGCTCTAAGTTCATCCCATTCGAAGTCCTTGGAGAAGTACTCTGCCTCTGCTGCCTCCATTTTTTTTCTACTTCTCCCCTTGTTTTTCACAAAGCAACCCCTTTTTATATTCTCATTAAGTTAGTATTATTTAGTTTAAAATTTTATTTTTCCAAAAATATAAATTAAGGACAACTGTTTGAAATTTTTTTTTGGATAGTTGTTAGTTGATTGTGCCATAGTATCTAAGTTTGATCATAGTTTTGTATATGTTTTTGCTTGTTTGGATGATAAGAAAATGAAATAAAAGAGAAAAAAATCTTGAATTTATGGGCAATCATGTTCTTGGGGGAAGAACATGAAGAACAAATATTTTTAACTAAAATTTTTAATATTTTTATTTTAAAATTATTAATAACTAAAATTTTATTTTATTTTAAAATAAAATAAAATATTTTTGATATTTTTTAATTCTGCCGTTTGCCACGTGTGCATTTTCCGTCTTTGATGTAACGGTAGGGACAAAAATGAGAAGCGTTTTTCAGGATAAGGACTAAAAGCGGTAAAAATAAAATGTAGGGACTAAAATAGGAATCACCTGAAAATGTAGGGACTAAAATGTGCTTTTCACCTAATAAAAATAGTAAGTAAGATGTTGCAATTGGGCCTTGGCTCAAGTGGTAGAGGGATGACTGATGAGATATCAGGTAGTACTTAGCTACAAATCTTGCTTAACAAACATATGTTGAGATGATGACCACTATTTTCCTTCCAACATTAGGTTTTTAGTTCCAAGCTACCACTTAGGATTCAAAGCAAATTCAAATTAGTAAATTACAAAATGCTTGACATGGGTTGAATAAGTTAGCTACAAAAGCTGGGACACCTGCAAGCATGTACGCCACACACACATATTGGTACAAACATATCTATTTATGAAATGTTCACATGTGAAGTCATTTAATCTTACCCATAGAAGATTGAAAGAAGCAATAAAAGATATTTCAAGATATACATTACACTATTAGCTTACTGCATTAACAAAACACATGATCTCCAAATTGCAAACAACACAAACTCCCAGGTCCAGCAACACATGAAATGCCCCCAACAAATTGGAAACTTTATATAGATGCAGCATCAAGGTAAAGAGTAGCATCTTCAATGTGCTCTGATATCCAAAGACAAAGGTGAATAAATAATATTAGAATAGATCAACTAAATGTTGGACAAAAGTAATCACATGTCAAGTGAATACCATCATTAAATTCAAAGCAATTGCAATATTGAACTCTACTTAGTGCCTCTCAAAGGCAAATACAAAGTAGGAACTTAAAAGTAGAAACGCATTCAAATACATGCATATTAAGAAAAAAGGAAACTACTTTTCAGCTAGACAAAAGCTATGTCAGTGATCAGGAAACTATCATTAGACTTGTGCTTATGCCTCTAGTAATAATGTGCCCAATAAGGATATCAAATTAAACACACATAGAGAACAATAAAGGCATCATCACTCTGGGATAAAATTTGTTAAGTTACAACTTATAAGGCATCAACTATTTCACAACCTTCACCAAATTCATTTTGGTCTTCAACTTTGTGGTGTCTTCAACTTGAAGCATATAAATTCATTTAGGTGATTTATAATTGGTCCTTGTCGCAAAAGACTAATCACTGTAGCCTAGGTGTCTCCTCTACTTTCCAAAGAAAATAACAAATGGACACTAAGAACTAAGAAGGCATCATCACAAACCTCTAACATATGCTTGTTAGATTTAAATCAGACTACATATATCCCAACTCTTTTTACAAAAATATTTTACATAGGCAATTCAAAGAACTATTTAAAAACTTGAGACCAAGAATAAAATAGCTTTCACCTAACGCTATACATAAAACGGGTTGACAAAATATTGCAAATCAATTTTCATATTGGTTATCTCTAAAACAAGGAACATGAATTGGTGTGTATCTTGCTTTTTAGACATTGAGCTTGAGTCCAAGCTAATGAGTGTCTATATAATCAGCTAAAGGGGGAAAGACCTTAGCTTTTCTAACTTGCCCATGCTTGCTCCTACTTTTTCACATAAAAGTACATTACATACCAGATCTTGTATATACTATCGGAAGAAATAAAAATGTCCACATAATAGACCTGCAAAATGGAAATTTTACAAAGTTAGATTCTACAAAAAGAAGAAAACATTCAAGTATTTTATCAAACAATTTTCGTGCATGTAATAAAAAGTTTGTTAGTTAAGTCCACCCTAGCAGCAACAATTTTTTTTTGAGATAAGGGGTTGATTTGCAGAGAGACAAACAAATTAAACTTTATAGAATAGAAAATAATCAAACCTTGAATTAGCAGGTGAAATCAATGTGACCAAAACATGCTCCAATTGAGTTAGGGAAAATAGCTGTGAGAAGGAGATAAAACGCTCCAGGCAGAATGGCATCGAATGAGTAAAATGCTTTGAGTGTGATATATAATTGGCTGAAAGGATAAGGGAAAGTGGCTGGATTGAAGGCCAAAAGACCAAATATTGAAATCTCTTAATGCTTCTTTGCATTTATCACTTCAAATAATCAATGAATTTGGACTGGAACTCAAAGAAGTCGAAGAGTGCTGTCTAAGGGCAAGGTCATTGCTTTCATTATACTTGGGGGAGACTAAGTTGGTGTGCACAATCAAATTGCAATTGTGCTCTTGGTGGTTATTCTCTAGTCATGCATGGATATCTTTTGTGATTTAAGTTGTGAATTACCTAATAGGAATGTGAGTTTCTAATCTTGCAGATCACCTATCACAAAACTTAACTACATTGACTTGCTAAACAAAATTACAAACAACCATACAACTGTAATTTTCTTTTGGTCTTCATATAATAACTTCGGAATATTGTTTATCATATTTTACAACAAAAAAGGCATTGAATGAGGTAAATAACATAATGACATATTACCCAATATTGTGGCTTCTTCAGTTTACTAAAGACATATTACCCAATATTGTGGCTTCTTCAGTTTGTGAATCCCTCTATTTATAAGCTTTTGCTATGGTGCTACTGTAACACCCCAACCCAATTGCATAATTAATTTTATGGGTTATATGCTTGTTATTATCTTAATTACTTTTAAGCGCATGAAGCTTTGATATTGTGATATTATAAAACATATATACTCTTTTAATGTTGAAGAAATAAGTTTTATTAAGGTAAGGATATATATGCAAAGTTATATTATTCTTTGGGCCTTTCTAAAAATATAAGCTTATAAGGGGTGAAAAGTATAATTGCCAAAAGTTGAAAAAGTGGGATTGTGATATTTTTCTCTTAACATTACACGTATCCCACCCCAAAAGTCTACTTCTCTTATCTTCTTGGCTGCATCAGATCAGACAGCTCCTTTTCTTCTTTCTCTCTTCCTTTTTCTTTGTTCTTGTTTTTTCTTCTCTCTTTGCTCTTACACGGCAGCCCTCCCTCTCTCACCAAAACATTATATCCCTCCCTAAAGAAGAAATTAAAAGGGTTAACACTAAAGTTTAAGCTTCAAAGTTTGTGAGTAAGTAATCAAAACTTCATTTGATTTTGGGTATGTTGATAGAGTAATTGTTTTGTTTATTTTCCCTTCTTTATCCTCTGTTATGATTTTAGAAGCTGAACTTGTGATTCTGTTTTAATAATTTGAAAGTTTGATGATATTGTGGTCTATTGAATGCTTATTAGGGTATATAAATATGTATTGTATAGGTATAAAAATACCCAAATGAAATGAAGGCCAATTGCTATTTGTTGATGATTTTAGTAAGAACATCCACTGAAGCTGTCACTGTGACAAATTTGGTGTTTACAACAAGAAAAATATGTATTAAATCATATTCTGTGAATTAGGATGCTAGGAGTAGTTTTTATGAATTCTAAGACACACATGGTTGTTATAGAAGTGGTCTCACAGAATTTGGATGAGTAGAAAAATAATGGTTCAATTTCTAAGTTGCATGAAATTCTGTCAAGACAGATTTGAGCATGCTGCCTTGTACGATTTTTAATAAATCATGGTTTTATTCTTTGACTCCGAAATTTTTATGGTATTTACTAGACATACAGGGGAGTAGCTTTGTAAAATTTCATGACATTTAGATATATTTGAATAGCCCATTCGTATTTTACAAATGGGGCTTTTGCTGTTGAAATGAGCAGTAATTAGTGTAGGATGGATTTAATTTTGAAGCTAGGGTGAATGTTTTGAGTTATAATTTAATATACTCATCTTTTGGTATGTTTGAATCATATATAAATTTTATGCCTTGGTTTCTCTATGGTTTGGGTACATAATGTGTTTGATGATTGTATCATGTGCTTTGGGGAACCTTGTGTGATGGGAAGTAAGGATTTTCATGAGTTTGAGAGTTAGTTTGTGATTGAGGTATAAGTTTATATACTTAGGAAGAGTTTGTCAGTAATAAGTTTTGGTTTTCATTTAGGTGGCGAGAACGAGAACACGGATACTTGAGCTCCTTTTGTACAACTCTCTCGCGTCTTTTGTTTTCAGATAAGGGATTTGTGACATGTGCTTTTGATAAGTATAAGCATTGTTAGAAGAGTATCATGCCTTCAAGCTTTTAATTAGAGTTATTACCTATAAGCATGATTTAAGTAAAATATGTGTTCGTGAGTTGTTCAATCTCATATACATGATAATTTTAGCCTATGAAGCACGAGTGCATTTCGGGACTCGGGTGCGGGTGCGGGTGCGGGACTCGGCAATTTTTGGAAAAGGTGGGTGCGGGTGCGGCGGGACTCGGCGATTAAAAAAATATTAAAAATATTTTTAATATATTACTAAGCATGCTTTTTTATATAATAATAATAATAGAAAACTCATATAATAATAATAATATTAATAATAGTATAGAAATAATAATAATAAAATAAATAGATAATAATAAGTAAAAAAAAAAAAAAAAAGGAAAAATGTGGCTCTCACGTTTGGTCAGAGAGGCACAAAAAACAAAGAAGAGTTTTAAGTGTTGTACTTATCAAAAAGAGAAACAGAAGTTATAGAACACTTCCAAAAAAAAAAAAAAAAAACAAAGAACAACTCAGTCCACCGGCGACAGAGAAAAACAGACGATGCAAAGAAGAACATGAAGAAGCAAAGATACAATTTCAGTCCACCGGCGACAGTGGCGTATCAATATCCAGTCCAGTCCAATCCACTGGTATTTTCGGTTTAAGTTTTTGTTTTTTTCCTTACCGGCCGATTTCCTTTTTCCGGCCGAAACACACCGATATTTGGCCGATACGATCTAATTCGGCCCGAATCGGCTCGAATCCGTCCGGTTCGGTGCAAATTGGCACACGTCGAAGTCGAATCGGCGCGAGTCAGGAAATCCACGTGGCACGACGCGGCACAAACGCGCGGTCTGTGGCGTCCCTCTTGCATCGCCGCGTCGGACACGGGTGTGCTGGGTCCGGAGCCTCGTTCGTGCATCCCAGATTTTAGCATATTGATGCTATTATTTATATCATGAACACAATATTTAAGAATGAAGTGGATATGCTACTGTTGTGAAACATTTATGTAAAAACAAAGTTATCAAAAAAATATAGTTTTCAGTTATTCCATTGTTATGATCTGAACTCAGCCAGTAGGGGTTATAGTACTGGTATTTCCATGGAGATTCTGATTGGCCATTAAAAGTGGGACTAGCTCCGCTGTACCCGCCCTTGTTGGTAACAGCCAACTTGTGGAGGATGTTAACTTATCCCCATGGTTGAAAATATGTATTATGATATGATTCCAGAATTACCTAGCATTGTGGGGAATGCTGGATGCCTGGCACTCTGTGCTGGAAGCCTTCCAAGGTTGTGGCAGACTTACAATTGGATTGACTAATATGTATTATAAATAAGCTATTAAGCTATTTGGAAATTATAAGAAAAGTATGATGATAAGTCTGATGAGAAGTTTATGATAAAGTGTTTTATTGTCTATTCAAAGATAAAATTATTGAATTATATTTAAGTTCCTTAATATGTCCTTTTATTATTATATGAAAGAAAAATGAAGTATTTTTATCTGAAAGTTCATAAATTATGTTAGGTTCTAAAGACTTAGGATTTATGTATTTAGAACTCTAATTTATATTGTTGGCAAACCGTGATCAAAATAATGTGTTTAGAAGTGTTTAAGTTTAGCTCAAATTTGTGCATCTATGTAAAGTTGGAATCGAGTTAAAGCAGGAAAGGATTATGCCTTTCGGCCTGGCTCGATTGATCGAAGCTCGGGCAGAATGTTTTTCTGCAAATTTTTCCAACTCAGCCCTAAGTGTTTTTAAAATGTTTTTAGGGTTTTTTATTTGTCCTAAGTATAAAAGACAAATCCTAGCCATGTTTTAGTATTGCTCATAATTGCGGTTTGTGTAAATCTCTTGTGAAATCTAGAAGAGCTTTCCTTTACACAAACTTAGGGTTTTCAAGGAGAAGATTTATCTACACCTTGATGATCAATTCAGTTGCTGCCATTGAAGCTTAAAGAAAACACAAGCGAGTGTGCTTGTATCTGGTGGTGAATCCAAGAAAGAAGGAGTCCGTGGATTCGGAGTTTGCACGTGGTCGTGTCAGTAAGTTCTACTAGTTGGTAGCAATAAGAAGTCAAGCGTGGGAGCTTGTAAGTCTTATTGTATGAACTTTGATTTTTTCAAGATAGTGGATTCAAGTTTACCTTGAAGATAGCTAGGTCAAATCCTCCCCAGGTTTTTACCGGTTTGGATTCCTGGGTGATTATATCTTGTGTTATTTATTTTTCGCTACTTTGGTTGATTTGATCTTTGTTATTGTGATAACCTAGACTTGTCAATTTGGACTAAGTAACAACTTGGCTAATTACCTAGGTTAAATCAATTGTTTTAAGGGGTCTAAAAACCATCAAGTTATTTTAAGAACAACGTGAATAGTATGAAGGCTATTTTATTAAAGCTGGCATATCCATAAAATATTTGATTTACATGCATTCTTATTAAAGGCCCATGGAGCTTAAAACCTTACTGGGTTTCGCAGCTCACCCTATTATATTTCAATGCACAGGTTCTTCCTGGAAGCAGCGAGAGTGTTAGAGGTGGCAAGGATTTCGTGTTTCTCGTTTGTTAGAATGTATAGTTAGTTTTTTTTATTTTTTTATTTTTATTTTTTATTTTTATTTATTTATTTTTTTTTTTTTTTGTATAGTAGTTTAGCTCTTGAGCACAGATGTAATTCGATACCATAGTTTAGCTAAACGTTTAGCTATGTAATATTTACACGAATACCTTAAGTTTCAGCCAAGTGGTAATTTTCCAAGTTCAAAGGAAATGAAATTTCAAGGTTTCCATCATTTTGTATATTGTGGCTTTTATGCAAGAAAATAAGCAGGAATTCAAGAAACAAATTCTTGATAAGCACCTTTAGTTTAGGTTGGTTCGTGTTAGTATTAAGGTAAACTTGATATTAACATGCCGGTCATGCTCTAAATCCTGAAGTACAGGATTGGGTCGTGACAGCTACCCATCATAAATCTCTTCCAAGATAGACCTTAAAAGTATAAGAAGATTAAGAAAACTAACACAAATAACTTCATATATTACACTATAATTTAGGTAAATCATATACTTCTATCATTCACAAATTTAGAAGAAAAAAATCTCAATTGAGTTAAGTACCATATAAAGCCTTAAATTTACTAAATTTTCTCACGTGACTACATGACAGATTCTCTACTTACTCCTCAACTTACTGAAAGTCTGAAATTTCATGGTATTTAAATATCAAAATGAATCCACAATTAGCAAAGTAATTAACAAACGTAATTGAAATTTGAAACAAACAAAAAAACAAAACTTTAGAACTGGTTGCAATTCCATTTACTATTGTTTAATTTTTTTTTTTACTCAGTACAAAACAGATTCCTAACTAACTTTCAAGAAGAAAAAAAAAAAAAAAAAAAAAAAACATTATAAACACCAAAACCAAAGCTTAGGAATCTCTTAGAAAATTAATCTTTGCCACAACCTAAAAATTAATCAACTTTGTACAAAGAACATTATACTTACAAATTTCACAATTTGTACTCATTAAAACCAAACATCAAAAACAACAAAATCAAGACTTAAAAGTCTTTTTTTTTTTAAATACCAACTAAAATCTACAAAGTAATAAACTTAGTATAAAGAAAGTTATACTATCAGATTTCAAAATCCCACAATTTCACTCACCCTTACCAAAAAAAAAGAAAAAAAAAAAGAGAAAAAGGTAAAAAAAGGTAAGAGGCCATTAAAAGTTTAAAACTGAGGTAGGATTTTCATATTGTGAAGGGTTTTCCTTGATTTTAACAAACAAAAAGGGTTATGAATCCAAATTCCTAAATTGACAGCATACCATAATGGAAAAGAAATTAGTACCTTTGCTTTGATTAGATTAGAGACTCTAGATTGTAGAAATATTCCACTTCATTTCTACAGAAAAAGAATTTGAATGATTTAAATCCAAAAGAGAAGAATTCAAACAAACCGATTACCAAAATAATTTTTTGAAAATAGTCACATATCATAATTCTGATTTTCTTAACCCTTCTTGTTGGAACGAAAATCCAACTACAATTGTAAAAGTTGAAAACATATAACAAAACTAATTTAACTTTATGTTTGGGGAAAAAAAGTCAGAGAAAGAATAGTAACCCATAAAAATTCAAAGGGAACTCTTTTTAGTCGGCTTCATACTCCTACTTCTTTGTTTGGAAAAATCAGAAATCAAAAAGGTCGGTTTAGCGTAACTGGAAACAAAGATTTGTTGAGGGGAACCGGCCCTTCTTTCTTGATCAGAATCTTTGGAAACAAAGATTGAAGCGGATCGAACAAAATCTGTCATAGAACTAATCTAAAATAGATAAAAATTGAATAGAAACTTGTTAAAAATTAGTCATATGCAATAGAAAATTTTAAGAACTTAAAACAATTATTTTTTCCTATAATTTTAACCTAACATGAAATCAAAACATGCATAAAAGGAAATAAGAATAAGACATGAAGAAACAATAATTGTAGTAAGTATATGACCAATTGACAATCAAAATCAAATTAAAGAAATCAAACTTCTTCAATCTCCCTCTCGCTCTCTAATGGAAGGAGATGTCTATTTTTTTTGTCCTCTAAATGGTATTTTAGAGTGTATTTTAGAGGGAAAAAGGTAAAAAAGGAAGACAGGTCTTGAATCAAAATCAATTCCATTAAATACCCAAACCTAAGACTATATCAACTCAAACGTTTAAAGCAATATTTAAAAAAAAAAAAATTACCAATAAAGGTTTCTGGTGGTCTAACCAAAAGATGTTAGATTTCTCTTGTTACCAACACTCTTTCCGAATAGCGAACTCACGTTCTCTCTTATTTCTCTGTCTTTGCCCTCTCCAAACCTAAATCATATATAACCCCAAATTTCAAAAATTCAAATCAAAACCTAATGTAACCCATATACCTAAATAAAAATCAATCCAACCAAATTTCTCAAAACTAATTCATATTTCATACCCAGATCTAAGGAAAAAAAAAAAAAAACCTTACCAGTGGTAGTTCTCTCTATGTTTGTATCTCAACTCCTACGTGCATTACCGGTGCCAATTCTGGTGGTATAAGTTTGGCAAGGAAACGAATGATGGCGGGAAAATGATGGTAATGGCTACCCATATGAACACTGTCTCCTTCTCATCTCTGTATCATAAGTTTTTTTTTTTTTTTTTTTTTTTCTCTCCTTCTCTATCTTTGTATCGCAAGCGTAACAGTATTTTAACCGGGTTTATTTTTTTTATATACTGAGAAAAACGGTGTTAAGATGGTGAAACATTATAATTTATCGCTTTTTAACTTATACGTGGCAGAATTTTATCTTTCATGTTAATAACTCATAGTTTGTATCAAAAAAAAAAAAAAAAAAACTTATAGTCAAAAAGCTTTTAATTAAAAATTTACAACTTGAAAGAAAGATAGATTCTAAGGAGCACCAAAAAGTATATATTTTAAATTTACACACTTCAGATTCAGAATTCACAAATGATATGAATTTTTTTGACCTTTTCTTTTACATTAGCTTTTTTGTGCAGGTTAGACTTAGTGTTAGTAACTTAGTCTTATAATTTAACTTAGCTTTAGACATATAGTAATATAGACGTGTAGTTGTAGATGCTTTTTCCTTTTGTATTTGTTTTCCTTTTAATTAATTTTTTTTAATAAATGGGGGTATACCATTGCCACTAGCGGCTACTAAATAGCTAGATAGTGCAAGTGGAGTGCTTTGTGCTTTTATGTCTATGTACCTAGCACCTTGGCATATAGTCTAAATATTTTGTATAAAAAAAAGTTAACCAAAAAAAAAAAAAGGTTGAGTCATAGGTTAGTAGGGTCGAGTTAGGTTGGCCAACAAAAAAACAGGCAGGTCATGGGTTGGCCTATTTTTTATTTAGGGAAAAAAAATTCGGGTTCAGATAGGGTTAAAAAATTTGGATTCGTATAGGATTAGAAAATTTCAGCCCGTTTTGCCATGTATAAGTTTGGTATTCACCATTCAATAACACAAAAAAGAAACAAAAAAAAAAAAATGTCGAATAAAATAAAATTCACACATATGGTTGGAAAAAGTTTCTTGGAAACTCTTCAAACTTTGCTAATGTTTTTTTTATTAAATGTGAATTTTGAAAATATAACTGTTGGATTGCATATTCTCATTGTATCCTAGATACTTGAAAATTTTCAAGAAGATTAAAAATCAATAACTATGTCATCAATCAAATATTTAAATTTCAAGTTTTATGATATAAAATTGTGCGTAAAAAATAAGTTTATTAATCAAATAGTAAATAAAATCCGATTTGAATGAAATTTTACTAACGTATTAAGAATATAAGGTATATGAAATCCTACGGTTAGGTTTTCAAAATTCACATCCCATGAAAATATTTAGAAGAAGTTTGAAGGGTTTTTCTTCAAAATAGTTTGGAGAGAAACTTTGTCTCATATGGTTATTAGTAGTTAAAAAGGTGACATGAATTTAGATAAAAATCAATAAAGAGTAAAAACTTATCAATTCAACAGTTGTAAAAAAAAAATTAGAGGATTAGATCAACAATTAGTGGATCAGATAAAGAATTATAAGATTTTTTTTACTAAATAGATCATAATAGTATTAACTAATCACAAATACATTTATTACAAAATAGCTCAAGTTTATCAAAAGTGAGCAAAGGTTCCACCATAGACAGTGGTTCATTCAAAATATAGAAGTCTATTAATTGTACGGTGCCAATTTTAGCTTAACTATTGGCACATCTATTTGCTTCTTTGAATGTATGAGTCATGGTAGAGTTAAGGAAAGCCCTTAGCAGGTTCCTACAGTCAGATAAGAAGGGTTCCAACATAAGGTTAATAGTTGATGGACTCGTAAACATATGAACAAGAACTTCAGCATCCATTTTTGCATTAACGTTAATAAATACCAACTACAGAGATAAAATAAGGTCATTTTTAAGGCCCAGAGTTCTGCCTTAATACTAGAAGTGGTCCCTAAATTTCTAATGAATCCCAATATCCAATCACTTGCACTATTACGAAGAACACCACCTCCACAAGCCTTTTTGCAGCTCCCCATGACTAATCCATCTATATTGATCTTCACCCATCTTGGCATGGGTTTGCTCCATTTCACTTGTACCTGGGTTCTTGGGAGGTTTGATAGAACTATTTGTTGCAATTTCATAAAACTCTGCTCCTTTTTCATACAATGGGAGTGGATGTTTTTCTCAATCAGCCCTTATGTTACCTTCAAATTTATTCTTGTGAAGCCAAACAAGTTAGATAGCTATAAACTATAAAGTCGAATCATAAGATCTCACCTTACAAAAAAATTGATGTAAGAAAAATATGATATACGTTTAATAATAATTTGTATTGAGCAATTTGTAATAACATTTGTTCTTCAAATTTAAATCATCATATCTAAACGCAACCATTGCTTCTTTTAAAAATAATGGTTTACTAGTCAATTAATATTCGTATAATGCATTGAAAAGTTTAGCAAAATATGATTTTTCTTTCCATTTTCTTTTAATATTTAAATATAGAATTTGATAATAATATTTATTCATAAATATTTATACAATTATGTTTGTATATATTTATTATTTAATCATCTATTCTATTATTTAAATTAAGGGCAAAACTTAGATATAGTACCTTATGTACTATTCCTTAGATACTCATTGTTGAGGTCCAAAAAATCACAGCACCCAAGCCCAAAGAAATAAACACAAAGGGCCATGGAAAATGAAAAGAGATGGTAAGCCCAAAAGGCTTGAAGCCCAAAAAACATAAAGAAAAAGACAAGCCCGGAAGCTTATGAGAAAAGAAAGAAGAAAAATTGGAAAAATTACGAGTGTAAAAAGAAAACTGAGTCGGGATCCTCAGAGGCTGCCAAAGGCTCAGGATCCCCATGGCGTGTTGCACAATCAAGAGAGGATTAAGACAGCTTAAAGGAAAAGCCAAAAAAACACAAGAAACAGAGGACAGATATGTCCTTCTTAGGTACCAAAGATCCAGCAAGAAAAGAAGAAAACCTAGAGTGACCTCTCACAGCGCAAGTGGACGGTACCTTGAGGAACCAGAATGAAGGGCTATGAAAAGAGGAGTAGCAGCAAAGGACTTTCGAACCAGCAGAGTGGGATTTTGCCCATTTGAGAAAAAATGTAAAGAAGAAGGATGGCCAAGAGCTGAACCGTAAGGACCGTGACATCAGTGCACTCCGAAATAGATAGTCAACCATGGACTTTCGGGGAAACAACACTAAAAGGAAGAAAAGAATAAGGAACAGGGAAAACTGAACCTCCTGGGCAATGGGCACAAAAACAGGCTCTGGTACCCAGGGGCGAAACAGGGGAATCAATAGTTCCCCGGGACTCCAAAATAACACTATAAATAGGGGGGAAGGATCGTGAAGAAAAATAGAGAAAATTTACAATAGAATCATTGAGAAAGTTCTGTCGAGAAAAAAACTCAGAGAAATTAGTAAATTATCTCCCGATAAACCAGAAACAGCCAATATAGCACATACTCGGATTCAAAAAGAATCAATCTTTGAAAATCTTAGAGGCTTGAATAGATATCTAAAACTGTAATTTTTGAGCTTACTTGAACCTTGTATTACGTCTTAGTGAGCACACTGTAATCATAATAAAGAACATTCAATGAAGTATTTCTTATTAATTTGAGGATCCCTAACCATTACTTTGTACATTTACTGTTTGATTTGCATCACTTTTGCTGTTTTGATTGTTGTCCAATACAAATATCCTCGTTTACTAGTTTATGTGTATTGTAGGAAGTATGCCATGTGCACCACTTGATTCTTAAACAGCTAGCCCTTTAGCTGCGGTGAATCAAAGCCCAGTCCACCAAATTACAATCATTTGGCCCAGGATCTTTGGGCCTGTGTGCTAAAGAAAAAAAGCACTCTCACACTCATCTTAAATTTCAAAAATAACTCAGCTAATTAATAGGAGTTAACATCGTCTCTTTATTTTTTTTCTTCTTTTTTTTCACCGTCTCTTTCAATGAGAAAACCTGATAGCTTCTCAGACTTGAAACTTCTCACGCACAATCTCAGAAGTCAGAACTCAAAAGAATCTGATGGCAATTATGCTTCTAAAACCCAAACTCTTAGAGTTCTAATAAAAATCAAGCAAAGAATGGCAAAGGGATTGGCTCGTGAGCATCACATCGACAACAAACTCAAATTTTTCACGCTCAATCTCAGAACCCAATGGCTTCTTTAAATCAACAATCCTTTACCAATATTTGGCAAGTGTTAACGAAATCATTTAATTAGACAGGTGTCTGTAGCTTAAAAGGGGTACTTAATGAACAGTACATAAGGTATTATATCTGAGTTTCCCTTAAATTAAACATGACATTACAATATTTTAATGGAGGTTATAAAACATAGGGTGTAAATATTTAAGCTTTCAAAAACTTGTATGTCAAAATTAACAGAATACAACAAGAGTCAAAACTTTTGACTTTATGTGTGTGTTTGGCAAAAATTATTTTTGTCAACTTATTTTACTATTCAACTTATTTTTGTTACTATTCATGAGTCTCACTACACTTTTTAGTACTATTCATGGGTCCTAATGTACTATTTCAGCTAACTTTTATCTTTATTTACAGTATTTTTAGCAAAAAGTTTTCGGTTTTAGTAAAATAAACGGATCCCAAACAGATCCAATATATAATTATAAATTATAAATTATACATGGAACACAAATTATGAATAAATATTAAGTTCAAAAAAGAAAGAAAGAAAAAAAAAGCATTCACATTTAGTAATGTACAATTTATCTATTTTGGCTCTCTAAAAAAATTCTACTTAACTAACTATTATAATACACTACATCTCAAATTCCGTTCCTTTACCACTCTAAACGTTCTTTCTTTTTTATATGTTTATATTCGCCATTCAACTGGAGCAAGTTTAATACGGCATATTGGTTTGGTAGAACTATTTGTTGCAATTGCATAAAACTCTGCTCCTTTTTTTATACAATGGGAGTGGATGTTGTTCTCAATTAGCCCTTATGTTACGCGACCATAATGTTTTGTTGCCTTCAAATTTATTCTTGTGAAGCCAAATAAGCTAGATAGCTTGTGGGAACGAAATCTTCTAGGGAATTTGCTGATACTTGAAAGTAGCGGGGGATTTATAGATGGAGGAAGCCCAAAAAACATCCTGTTTAGGTCCATTGATAACCAGTGCTCCCCAAACTCTTTCGGCCTCATAAGATCTTACCTTACAGAAATAATAATGTAAGAAAATATGGTGTATGTTTATTAATAATTTGTATTGAGCAATTTGTAAAACATTTTTTCTTCAAATTTAAATAATATCCAAGCGCAACTGTTGCTTCTTTAAAAAAAAAAAAAAAAAGAGTTATTAGTGAATACTGTGTAATGTATTGAAAATTTCAACAAAATAAGATTTTTATTTCTATTTTACTTTTAATATTTAAATATAAAATTTGATAATTTTGATAGTTATTTATAGATATTTATATGATTGTGATTTTATATATTTATTATTTTATTATTTAAATTAAAAATGACAATATTTTAATGGAAAGTATAAATATATAAGTTTTTATAGAAATTGGTATAGAATTTAAAGTTTTAAACTCAATCAAAAAAGGACAGAATTTGGCATGAAACATGTTTAGAGTCTTGGGCTCCAACTACCAGTAGGATAGAGTTTTTCAAGTTTCTCATCTTTTACTGTAACTATCAAATTATTATAATAAAAAATAATGCCAAGAGCCTTATTCTTGAAGTAGAATTGTGCTTTGGTTCGCAACTTTGCATGCATCCTCTATTTTGTGGAAAACAATCAAAACATGATCAATTTCAATTATTTTATTTTATTCAGAATCTAATAATCTATCTAATATTAGTGGAATTTTTTTTTTTTTTTTGGCTAAATAAAAAGAGGGGGTGACCATTGTGACTCACCCCCCTTAAGTGTGACCATAGGGGTACCCCCACTAAGAAATGTTGAATTGAGTCATAACTACTGTGATTTGGGGTGATCACAGGCCTCACCCTAGCACCTTGAAAGAGCTGGTAATCAAGGACTCACCCCACTTGAATTAGGGACCACAAATTTGATTCACAGATTCCAACCACCAAGCCAGCCCTTTCGGGGCAATATTAGTGGAATTTTGTGTAGGGGCAATAGTAATGAGGCTATGAATGGATTGTATATTCAGCTCCATTCAACATGCTCTACTAACTCTTTCTTACACTTAACTAACTCCTCAATTGTCTATGGAGAATTTGCAGTCATATCTTTCTTTTCTTTTTCTTTTTTTGACAGCAAAGATAGAATTTTTATTGGATCAAGTAATATAGTACAAGTAACACCAGGCCAACGTAATACAGGAGTTAAAATATTGGCTTGGCATGAGTATGCATGTAAGAAGCCGTTGGGCAAAATAACAAAACTGTGCATACAAACAAAACAACTACTACCACTGGTTTACATATTCTATTCATTGGCAGAGCCTTTGGTAGTCTTGTAGCAGTGTCATTGCCCCTCGGAGAATGTTGCTGGGGTGGGTTTGTTTTCTGTCAAAAATGTACCTATTTCGTGCATTCCATATAGCCCATGAAACTATAGCCCACACTTCCATTTCGTTCTTCGTCAACACGGGCGTCAGTTCTCGCACCATACTGTAGAAATCCTCTGCAAATGAGCTTCGTTTCTGCAACATCCCTTCCACCAACGCCCAGACATTTCTAGCCATGGGGCATCCCCAAAAGAGCGTGAGCCACCGTCTCATCATGTTGCTGACAGATTGCACATGCCGGGTCCAGTGGGATCTTCTTTCGACATAGATTCGTGCGGGTTGGGAGTATGTCAAAGCACGCCCGCCAGACAAAAGTTTTAACTTTGGGGGTACCTGTAGCTGCCAAATACGGTTCCACAACCTTTTATCCCGTTGTGCCGAAGAATGCTCCACCTGTTCCGTTTGCCTCATGCTTATTGCTACTCGATAGGCCGATTTAACCGAGAATACGCCCTTCTTGCCTTGGATGGTGTAAATGAGTTCACCACCAGCTTTTAATTAAGTTTCAAGCATAGCATGACAGTAGCAGTATACTAAAGTTGGTTTTGCTCAATTCATTTGGAGCTGGAGTACAACTTGGAAATTGGATATTACCTTGATTTTGCTTTTGGACATTTTTTTGTGTCAAGTAAATTAAGCTATCCACTCATTGTATTACTTTAGTGGCAAGGAATTTATAATGATTTTTACCTTGTATCTTGTTGACTATCAAAATATTTGTATTTAATTTGTAGCTCACTCTTGGGTGAAGGACATATTTTGGTTCCATGCTGTTAATTTGTTACTTATTGTGGGTTTGGTATATTTTGGAAACCGGAGTTTCATGCCAGGTCGTTACGGGCATTAGAATCTCTATACACAGGCAAAACTTAGGAACACTTATTTAAATGTTGTACCCTAAGTTCTTCAATAAAATCCAATCAAGTAACTGCATTGGCCAGTGCAGTACAAATGATGTTGCATTTGTAGGGAATTTAACCAAAAATTCCTAACCTGTGAGAAACAAAACAAATAGAGAAAACACACACCAAAGAAAACAATCACACGCACAAGACAATATTTACGTGATTCGGCAATTTGCCTACGTCCACGGAGTTGTAGGGATTTCACTATTATCAGGGAAAATACAATAGTGCACCAGAACACTCTCAAGAAACCCAAATCCCAATTACACCCTAGCACTCTCTCACAGAAAAAATAAGAATAGAAGCTAGTTGCCTCTCTTTTCTCTATTTTCTCTCATGCGGCTGCTCACTAGGTCAATTGGAATTTTTTCTCTATAATCTCATAGTTGCTCTTTTTTTTTTCTCAAAACCTAATATATATATTTATATATATATATATATATATATATGTCAAAGTCGGCTAGAGCATTCCTTTTACAGCTAGGATTCTATCAACTTACGTTGACTTGGGCTTGGCAATTCAAGTCACACACACAGCCCATTTCAACAAATCTCCACCTTGGCTTGAATTGATCAAGCTACACGAGCAAACTCCTCCATCGCCTCCACCTTAGCCCTTAAGGGCTCACAAGCTGCAAACATCAACCACAATCCTCCATAACACAATCCCTCATCCCTGCAACTCATCCTCCTATCCTCAAGCTAGAAGACCAATTGAAGTTGCGCACAGCTTCAACTTCTCAATAGTGACACCCTTAGTCAACATGTCTGTCGGGTTCTTAGATCCACAAATCTTCTCAAGCATTACCAGCTTATCTTCAACAAGGTAACGAATAAAGTGGTATTTTGTCTGTATGTGCTTCGACTTTGAATGAAAAGCTGAGTTTTTGGCAAGAAAGATTGCACTCTGACTGTCACTGTGTAGAATGCCCATCTCCTGCTTCTTACCCAATTTATCTAAGAAACCATGTAGCCAAATCATCTCCTTTCCAGCTTCAGTTGCTGCAACATATTCAGCTTCTGTAG
The DNA here is from genome assembly GCF_001633185.2 of Quercus lobata. Lineage (NCBI taxonomy): Eukaryota > Viridiplantae > Streptophyta > Magnoliopsida > Fagales > Fagaceae > Quercus > Quercus lobata. The sequence goes on along the minus strand of NC_044906.1, from coordinate 72,677,299 downwards.
TAGACAAAGTAACAATCTTCTGTAGATTTGAAGCCCATGAAATTGCTGTACCACCCAGAGTAAAAACAAACCCAGCAGTACTCTTTCTACTATCAATATCACCAGCAAAATCAGCATCTACATAACCTTGTAGTTTCAAACTTGCACCTGTGAAACAAAGACATGTATCTGATGAACCCTTCAGATATCTCAGAATCCACTTGATTGTCTCCCAATACTGCTTTCCAGGCCTACTCATGAATCTGCTCACAACTCCCACTGCATGTGCAATGTCTGGCCTTGTACACACCATAGCATACATCAAGCTGTCAATAGCTGAGGCATAGGGAACCTTGCTCATGTGGTCCCTTTCTTCTTCTGTCTTCGGTGATTGTTCTTTGCTTAGTTTGAAATGACTACCCAAGGGTGTGTTCGCTGGTTTAACTTCATTCATGTTGAACCTGCTGAGAACTTTCTTCACATACTCTGACTGTGAAAGCTTCAATGTACCATTAGCCTTGTCTCTAATGATTCTCATACCAAGGATTTGCTTTGCAGCTCCCAAATCCTTCATTGCAAACTGTTTAGACAATTGCTTCTTTAGATTATTAATCTCCTCAATGCTAAAACCTGCAATAAGCATATCATCCACATACAACAGTAATATGATGTAAGAATTGTCAAAAAACTTAACATAGCAACAGTGATCAGCTTCACATCTCTTAAACCCAATTCTGTGCATAAAACTGTCAAATTTATTGTACCACTGTCTAGGAGCTTGTTTTAGGCCATACAAGCTCTTTCTCAGTTTGCAGACTAAATTCTCTTGTCCTTGAGCAATGAACCCTTCTGGCTGAATCATGTAAATGTCTTCCTCCAAGTCACTATGAAGGAATGCTGTCTTCACATCTAACTGCTCAAGATGTAAGTTTTCTGCAACCACCATTCCCAGTACTAGTCTAATTGTTGACATCTTCACAACTGGAGAAAATATCTCTGTGTAGTCAATGCCTTCCTTCTACTGGAACCCTTTAACAACTAATCTGGCCTTGTAACGTTTGCTACCATCATGCTCATTTTTTATTCTGTATACCCACTTGTTGTGCAAAGCCTTCTTTCCTACTAGCAATTCAATCAGTTCCCATGTCTGATTCCCCAACAAGGAATCCATCTCATCCTTCATGGCTAACTCCCACTTGCTTGAATTCTCATCTTGCAAGGCTTCATCATAACACTCTAGCTCACCACCATCAGTCAACAGGAGATAATTTAGAGTGGGTGAATAATGCTGTGGAGGTCTAATGTTTCTGGAAGATCTGCGGACTTCAGCTACATGTGTACTCAGATCTACTTGTGAATTTACATTCTCCTTATCTTCTTCACCCCTTTTCTGGGCAGTACCTTCAATCAATTCATCTAAGTTGACAAACTCAGATTTCTTTTGATCTACCCCTGTAACATCTGACACTACAGTTGATCTGTCCTTATACATAACCTGTTCATTAAATATCACATTTCTACTTCTAATGATTTTCCTGTTTTGTTCATCCCAAAACCTATAGCCAAATTTCTCATCACCATAGCCAATGAAAAAACATATTTTAGACTTTGCATCAAGTTTACTACGAGTATCAGAATCAATATGAATATAAGAAACACAACCAAAAACTTTTAAGTGTGAAAACTTTACCTCTTTACCGCTCCAAACCTCCTCAGGAAGTCTGAACTCCATGGGAATTGAAGGTCCTTGGTTTATCAGGTAAGTTGCAGCGCTAATAACATCAGCCCAAAAAGTTTTTGGTAGTCCAGCATGCAACCTCATACTCCTAGCACGCTCATTGAGAGTTCTGTTCATGCGCTCAGCCACACCATTCTGCTGTGGTATCCTAGGAATGGTCTTCTCTATCCTAATTCCCTGTGCAGCACAATACTCATTGAACCCTCCATCTATGTACTCTCCTTCATTATCTGACCTTAAACATTTTACTTTCAAACATGTTTCTGTCTCAACCATGGCCTTCCACTTCTTAAAGGTTTCAAATACATCGGATTTATTTTTCAGAAAATAAACCCATACTTTTCTGCTTGAGTCATCAATGAAAGTGATGTAGTACCTTGAACTTCCAAGGGATGCAACTGGAGAAGGCCCCCACAAATCAGTGTGTACTAACTCCAATTTTTCAGCCTTCGGTGTCCTGCCAGTTTTTAAGAAACTCACCTTTTTTTGCTTTCCTAAGATGCAACTTTCACACATGTCAAAATCAATGGACTTCAATTCTGGTAGTTTTCCTTTTGACATCAGCATCTTCATCCCTTTCTCACTCATGTGACCAAGTCTGCAGTACCATAGGCTTGTATCAGTATTTGCATCAGCAACTGCAATTGTGTCTCTTAGACTTGAGGTCATGTACAGAGTACCGGTTTTCTTTCCACGAGCCAATACCCTAGCTCCCTTTGTAACCTTCCAAGTACCACCAACAAATAGTATTGCATGCCCTTCATCATCAAGTTGTCCAACAGAAATCAGATTCCTCCTTAGGTCAGGAATATGTCAAACCTTCTCCAGTAACCAAACAGATCCATTAGGCAACAATATCTGAACATCTCCCATACCCACAACATCCAAGGCTGAACCATTAGCCAAATGCACCTTACCAAAATCACCTGCAACATAATTCTGTATGATTTCTCGGTGTGGAGTGGTATGAAACGAAGCTCCTGAATCCAAAACCCAATCATCAAGTGGACTGTCTACTGTAAGAAGTAATGCATTCTGTACCTCTTCTGTTACAGCATTAGCAGAATCATCTTCATTCTTCTTCTTAGGACTTTTGCATTGATTCCTAAAGTGACCTGTTTTCCCACAATTCCAGCATTGTACTTGTTGGCCTGATCTAGATTTACTTCTGTTCCGATTAGAATTTCTGGATTTTGATCTGCCCCGATTTGAATTTATGTTATTACCTCTGCCTCTTGTCTCAAGGTTTAGGGTAGAACCAGATCCTGAGGATTCAACCTGCATCTCTTCTGTGAATCTCCTCAGCCAGAATTAAATCTCGTATATCATTGTACTTGAGTTTTTCCTTTCCTGTAGAATTGCTTACTGCCATCCTCATTGCCTCCTAACTGTTTGGCAAAGAAGCCAAGACGATCAGAGCACAAATCTCATCATCAAAATCAATTTCTACAAACGACAATTGATTTGTGATAGTATTAAATTCATTCAGATGTTGTGCTACTGATGCATTTTCTACGATTTTCAGATTAAACAGTTTCTTCATCAAGTGCACCTTATTGTTTGCTGACGACTTTTCATACATACCAGACAAAGCCTTCATCAGATCTGCTGTGGTCTTCTCCTTTACAACATTGTGTGCAACAGACCTAGACAGAGTTAACCTGATAACTCCTAGTACCTGTCTGTCAAGAAGAGCCCATTCCTCAGCCTTTATAACCTCAGGTTTTGTCTCCAAAAGAGACAGATGCAATTTCCTCCCATAGAGATAATCTTCAATCTGCATCCTCCAATACGCGAAGTCTGTGCCATCAAACTTTTCTATTCCAGACGCCTTTCCTGCTTCCTCTGCCATTGCTCCCACTCAAACCTAACCCTAGGCTCTGATACCAGTTGTAGGGAATTTAACCAAAAATTCCTAACCTGTGAGAAACAAAACAAATAGAGAAAACACACGCCAAAGAAAACAATCACACGCACAAGACAATATTTACGTGGTTCGACAATTTGCCTACGTTCACGGAGTTGCAGGGATTTCACTATTATCATGGAAAATACAATAGTGCACAAGAACACTCTCAAGAAACCCAAATCCCAATTACACCCTAGCACTCTCTCACAGAAAAAATAAGAATAGAAGCTGGCTGCCTCTCTTTTCTCTATTTTCTCTCATGCGGCTGCTCACTAGGTTAATTGGAATTTTTTCTCTATAATCTCACAGTTGCTCTTTTTTTTTTCTCAAAACCTAATATATATATATATATTTATATATATATATATATATATATGTCAAAGTCGGTTGGAGCATTCCTTTTACAACTAGGATTCTATCAACTTACGTTGACTTGGGCTTGGCAATTCAAGTCACACACACAGCCCATTTCAACAGCATTCCCATCAACCCTGGGGGAAATAAAATGCTCTCTTTTGAAGTTCCACATCAACACATTTGTTATTCAATTAACTGATTTTTATTTTTTCGTTTTGTGTTGACAAAATCCATGTGCTATGTCACAAGAGTACAAGTGCAATATCATTTCTTTTAGTTTTAATACAAGCTCTCCATCTGCTTTTTTTCCTGATGCTTGATTTAAATTTCTTACGGTCTTCATTTTCCAACCCAAAGTTTTGGGATTGAGGGCTTGTTATTGTAAAGCCTTCATCTTCTGTTTCAATGGGATTTTAACACCGACATCTGAATTCTTTTTCCAGTTCTCTCACCCGAAACAGTCTCTAAAATGGAACATGTGTTGTCCATATGGACCACTTCATTGAGCTCAAGGAGTGTTAAATCAATGCACATGCAAGTACATTTAGGTGTGAGGGTATCTTCACTTAATCACCTGGAACTGTAAGTTTCAAAATTCATAAGTCTATGAAATTCACATTGAGGCTCCTTTAGACTCTGGGTTTCCTTTTCCATCTAGAACTATTTGTTGTTTAAAGAGAAGTGATGCTCTGATGGCAGTTGTGCAACAACTTGTTTGGGAAGGCATCTCAATCATCAAATTACTGCTTTGCATATCTCAAAGCATTCCCCATTCAAGAAGACCATGGCTTTACTCAATATATATAATAAAAAAGCAATGAGCTAGCTCCTATAATCATTGCTCTCATAATTTCATAATGTCATACAAAATTGACAAGTTGGGTAATATTTTTTAATAGGATGGACGTGTTGCATTCTGCAGGATCTCATTACAAGAAAGGTTGAGCTCTAATCAATACTTGTCCTATTATACAAATTAATTTTTTATTATAATCTCTAGCTCATTATTTGTTCTTTGGTCTTTACAGCAAAGTACTTGCTAGTGGAGAAGAAGGGAATCATCAGTGCTATTCTGCACAAAGATTCGACATCTAAAGATGTCTTAAAATCATTTTTTCACGCACTAGTTGTGGCAAACCTTACAGATAAAAATAAGCCTGCGCAATTGGAAAGCCAATCATGGATGGATAAACAGTATGAAGTTTTTATTCCAAAGGTACGTCTTTGATGTTTTTCCTTTCCTTGTGATAAGTTGCATATTTGCATTTTCACTGATCCAACAACATGATGTGTTATGCCCAGCTGGATGAAGAGCAAATACATCATGATATGAGGGGGCAACTGGAGCACTTAAAATACCATCCTTTTCTATAATAATAGAAATCCATCTCCACTAATGGCTGGGATATCCAATACACTACTAATCTTTCCAGGTCTGTCACCCATTGTGCTGATGCATAAGATCAAGAGTTATTGTGTATTCTCCATATGCTGGAGAGCATGCATGCTATTTTTCATTTAATGGAAACACTGAAGAAATTAAAAAGGAGCTGAACTCATGAAAATAATTTTACTGTGAGAATTTAGAAGCACAAAAAATGTTATATTATATTCTTACTTCCCTTTATTTTTTGTCTCCCAAATGACATACAAGTTTATTCTTTCTTTCATTTTTTTGCAGCTAAGGTCTTCAGGTTGGAAAACGGAACGTCTTCTATCGCTTTCTATTATGTGGAAGACAAATTGGATCTGTGGACCTTTGGATGCAAAGATTGACTAGGTAATTTCTAGTCTATCGCATAAAAAAATGGTGATAAGAGGTGAAACTGGTACAACTTGCTATGACACGAGGCCATTGATCGGATCTTGGTGAATTAGAGTAGAGAGAACAGTTAGGTGACAGAATCTTAACAGAAGAACATAACTACCAATGAAGGGTCTAGTGAGATTCTGGCAGGCTAAGGATCTACCCCAAGCCTTTAGGCAAAAAGGGACCTTTTTTATAACCATTACATTATATTTCTCAAGAAGTTGCATACAACATTGACCTTAATTCTTACCATTTTTTTTAGACAAAGGTTTCAACACCTCTAACAGATAAAGCTTTACTTGCAACATGCCTTGGATGGTGTAAATGAGTTCACCACCAGCTTTTAATTAAGTTTCAAGCATAGCATGACAGTAGTCGTATACTGAAGTTGGTTTTGCTCCATTCATTTGGAGCTGGAATACAACTTGGAAATTGGATATTACCTTGATTCTGCTTTTGGACATTTTTTGTGTCAAGTAAATTAAGCTATCCACTCATTGTATTATTTTAGTGGCAAGGAATTTTTAATAATTTTTACCTTATATCTTGTTGACTTTCAAAATATTTGTATTTAATTTGGTACTTATTCTGGGTTTGTTTAATTGTTTTGGGATTAGATCTCCTTGTGCATGGATATTTTGGAATCCAAATTTTCATATCAGGTTGTTACGGGCATTAGAATCTCTACACATAGGCAAAACTTAGGTACCGTTATTTAAATGTTGTACCTTACGTTCTTCAATAAAACTCAATCAAGTAACTGCATTGGCCAATGCAGTACAAATGATGCTGCATTCCCATCAATCCTCGGCGAAATAAAATGCTCTCTTTTTGAAGTTCCACATCAACATTCTCTAAGTACATGTATTTCTTAGTAGTACATTTCAGACTTGATAATAGTTGTATTTAACACATTTGTTATTCAATTAACCGTTTACATTTATTTTGTTCAAAGCATTACATTAAATTAATATTTAATGCATTACTTTTACACCTTCAAATTTGGGGAAATTGTCAATTTTGTTCTCTAAAATTCTAATTTTGTCAATTTCTTTTTTCGAGTTTACAATTGTTATCAGTATGGTACTTCCATACATGAATTTTAAAACATTGCAGTTAACCCTCTCTAAAAAAGTTTTTTTTTTTTTTTTTCTTCTTCTTTCTTTCTTATTACAATTGTAATACTAAAAATAGTCACTAACTTAAATTTTTTTTTTTTTTTTTTAAATCTATGAATTTTCGTCACAAATAAAAAGTGGAATTGTAAGCTCATACAAATATATCCCAAGTTAAAGAACCCGACAAAATTTATTTATTTGTTTGATAGATATTATGGGAAATACACTTTCTGCAGACGTGTCCTCCCCAACTGCCAATGCCACAAAGTCAAATTATCAAAACATGTATTATTTTCCCGCAAAATTTGAGAATACCAGTAGTAATTTTTTTTTTTTTTTTTAGAGAAAGAAAGTGTTTTTCGGAGAGAAAAAGTAAGAGAATGGAGACATATAGTTGAAGTTGAGAGAGTAAGGCAAAGCTTAAGAGAGAGATAGGGGAGTCAAAGATTTAGGAAATTCTACATTAATCAAATTTATAACAGAATATTGATAATGTACATCATGTGCAAAAAAAAAAAAAGGCAAAAACCAAAATGTCATTTTGGAGGCTGTGATCAATCACAAAGACAGGAACTTTTTAAATAAGGAATGTAAAAGGATTAATGAGGAGGGAATATTTGTTTATGAGATGCGAGTATGTAACTATATCATAAAAAAAAAAATGATTATAATAAATAAATAAAAGATATGGGTTTGTGTAATTGACTGAATTGGGAAAAATGGACAGAAGTGGACGAGTTGGACGGAATAGAATAGAATAGACCGAATTAAACCAACATAGACTGAATAGAACCGAATGGACTGAATAGTATCAAAGTGGACTGAATAAGAACAAATGGACCGAATAAGGACAAATGGACTAAATAGGACCAAAGTAGACCGAATAGGATTGAAGTGGGCAGAATAGACCAAATAGCACCAAAGTGGACTGAATAGAACCAATGTGAACCAAATAGGACTGAATGGGACCAAATAAGATCAAATGGACCGAATTAGACCCAAGTGGACTAAATAGGACTGAACTACACGATAGAAATATAAGAAAATATATTTTATCAATTATGTAGTTTGTTTGTGTTTGTTAGAAAATAATCACATCATTTAAGAAGGGTTTGTGACTAAAACTTATAAATCTCATTTACTATTGTCATTTTTCACTTAAGAAAAAAATAAATCGTTAATTTTTTTGCACATCAAGTGGATTTGCAACTAGTAACTATTAAAACACTAACGTTAACGCTCTCTCAAAGAGACAGTTTTTTTTTTTTTTTTTTAAATTGTAAATACTATAGTTAAACTTTTAAAAAATAAATCTATGAGTTTTATTGAAAAAAAAAAGTGGAATTATAAGTTCATACAAATATATCCCAAGTTAAAGAACCTGACAAAAAAAATTATTTGTTCAATACGATAGGATGGGAAATACACTTTGTCCATACATGTCTTATCTAATTGCCAAGGATAAAGTTTGGTAACAAACTTAATTGTAACTTAATACTATAACTCTACTCAATATATTTTTATTAGATATAAATTTTAACAAATTTACCATTGCTTTACATTTTCTTCTTATATACTCGTTACTTATAAAATTTCAAGAATCAAAGATCAATAACTATGTCATCAATTAAATGTTTAAATTTTAAACTTTTGTTGTCTAAAATTATGTATAACAAATAATTTTATGGATCAAATAGTAAATAATATCTTATTGGCACAAAATTTGACGTGTGAGTTAACAACATAAAAAACATGCAATTTAAAATTTTAAAATATGTAGTCATATTAATTTTTTTAATGGATTCATAACCTTAGGCCACAAGGTCAAACTATCAAACTATTTATTATTTGCATGCAAAAGCTTTTGTGTTTAATGACACCAGATTTTTTGTAATATGAAAAGTTAAAAAAAAAATTCTAGAGCCCTATAGTGTCATTTTTAAGGACCTATAGTGGCGTTTTATAACCCGATTTCATGGATATTGGGTTATAAAATGCCATTATAGGTCCTTAAAAACGTCACTATAGGGTTTAACTTGATTTTAAAAAAGTTGAGTTTCAAAAGAGGGGCATTTCCCTAATTAGTTTGGGAAAAGGGGCATAAAACTATATAATTTGGGTGAAAAGTGCATAAGGCAATTTTGTCCTAGCCTTATGCCACAAAGTCAAATGATCAAACTATTTATTAATTTGCATGCAAAAGCTTCTGTGTTTAATGACACCAGATTTTTTGTAATATGAAAGTTAAAAGTTCAGATTTGCAGTTAATTAAGACACTTTGCATCAACGATCAATAGTTATATTATCAATCAAATGTTTAAATTTTAAACTTTTATTGTCTAAAATTATGTATAACAAATAATTTTATGGATCAAATAGTAAATAATATCTGATTGGCACAAAATTTAACATGTGTATTAACAGCATAAAAAACATATAATTTAAAATTTTAAAATATGTAACCATATTAATTTTTTTAATGGTTTCATAACCTTAGGCCACAAAGTCAAACTATCAAAATATTTATTATTTGCATGCAAATGCTTCTGTGTTTAATGACACGAGATTTTTTGAGATTTCAATTGGATTTGTTGCAATATGAAAAGTTAAAAGTTCAGATTTGCATTTAATTAAGACACTTTGCCAGCCTGTCATCACCTATATAACATATGGCATAGTTTATCCCTATTTCAGGCAGTAAATTGATTAATCAAACATCCCAAAACTCAAACATGGAAAGAGCTTCATTCAAGTTGGCTTTGTTGATGGCAATCTTGGCTTTTGCATATGGTATGCTTTTTCTCTTAAATTTTGGAACCTACACAAGTGCAATTTTATTTTTATATTTGCATAAGACAATTGTACCTGCCAAGAGAAATTCTCTATCTTGGTAGACTAACTCATTGCAATAACTAATTTATTTATCTATTTTGTAATCTTTTACAATTATGGAATAATATTTATCATAATATAATGTTGGAGGCAAATCCTATCTTATCTTTAAAAAATAATAATAATTTGGAGGCAGCTGGAGGTTATCTAATTATTTTTCTTAACTATGAGTGATATACATTGAATGGTTTAAAACTTGTTGGCAGGTTTTCCATTGGGAGGTGAAGCAAGAAAAACACCCACAATGCATTGTGGACCAAAGGGTGACTGCAATGGTTCATGTCCATCTCATTGCCAATCATGCACTTGCCAACAACCTTGGTGTGTTTGCTCTCACTACAAGCAACAGTTCCTGAACAAAGCCATTTTTGGACAAATGGTTGAGCTAGAACAAGAGCCATCACATTAAATCAATGATGCATATATAGGGTATACCATAAATAAAACATGTAACATGTCAGACAGCCCAATTATGTAATAGACTATCTTGCCTTTATAATGCATTTATTATTTGTGTTTTCATTTTTTTTTTTCCTTTTGGAGTTTTATAATTCATCAACTAAATTTACTACACATCCACACACAATTTAAGGTATTATAATTTCCCCCCACTGAAATCCCTATCGTTCATGTCAAGACCCACATGGTTGTGGCTATGACACCAAATTTTCACAACCTTATAATGTGCTATCCAAATTTATTTTATTCCCCAAAAGGACTAGTTCCAAATTTCCAATTAGACTTTCTCTAATTGCTTAAACTGATCCAGTACACGTTCAATATGGAACTTGGTACATGCCTCCATAATGCCTTCATAATCCCAACTTTACACAAATCACACACTGGAAAATTTCAATCACATTCTAATGCATAAAACCAGATCACAATACTAATTAAGATAGCTGTGTATAAAACTAAGAACGATCTTTCACAGGTTGGCTTATCTTAAGATGTTATTACATCAACAACAACAACTAAGTCTCAGTCCCAAAATTTTAGGGTCGGCTAAAATGTATTCTTGAATCACCAACATGGTGGCACAATTTCCTCATCATACTCAGCAGAACAGATCATCAGCTACATTTTGTTGAATCTCTTTTTTGGTGATTGACATTTATCTTTCCTGAACTGTCTCATTCCTTTGAAGAATGGATCAACATGTATCTTTCTTTTAACAGTCATACTACGCAGCTGTGGGGGATATGGCAGCAGGAAAAGTGCGCAGTTTCAAGTAATGGTGTTGCGATTTGAACAGCGAAAAACACCCCACATGAAGAAACTGCCATCTAGTTCTGTTGCAAAATTTACAAACAACATCATCAAATGTCAACATTAAATAAATAACTTTTCATAGAATAAATTCACAAACAGACTATTCAGCCATGGCAAGCTGTCTCGCATACTCTCAATACATTGATTTAAGGGCTGATTACACTGCCTAAAAGCAAGAGACTCTAAGCACTATACATGCCAAGAGTATGTCCAATTTCCATCCCATGATTTGGTACTGATTAACTTTATTCATTCTACATGATTTAATATGACCTCAAAACCTCACAAAATACTAATTAAGGAGCTTGTTCTAACCTAACATTTTTGGGTCCTTGTAACTTCAACTTTTGATTGTTTGCCAACATGTAAGCTTTGAATTATATGGCTGTACACAAATTATGTCCCAGACAGAAAAAAAAAATGTAAAAAAAGAAGAAGGAAGAAATAAGAATTTCTCCTAAAAGCAACAGCTATGACAATGTATAGTAGCTAATTTGGAAACTTTCATCCATTGAGGTTCTATTAGTTGCAATCAAATATAATCCTATGGACACTAACAACTCTGCCTAGCCCTTAAGGAAAATTTTCCTCTAAAATGAAACAGGAAAGAGAGTCTAGATGAGGTATTAATTCCAAGTATGTTATTTAAGAATTTCCAATGAAACAAGCCGCACTAAATTTTTTGTTAAGTCTCACATCAGAAAATATCATGAATAAAAAGTATGCCCTCATAATCAGAGAGACTAGAAGTATAGTCAGCTGAAACAATACTGACAACTCAGGAGTTCCACAGAACAAACAATATATCCAGTAATATAATCAATAATGGTTTCCATCCGGAACTGACTAAGAAACTCAACCATCCATATGACTCATAAATTTCCTCCTTTACATTATTATTGTACTGGTCTTCCATTCACCCCTATCAATTTCTGCCAAGTCTATTAACTTCTGTGATAAAATCACTCTAAGTAATGAAACATAACTGCAAACAACCTTGTTATAAACTGAAAGCAAGAAAAATAAGACTTGCTAACTCACTTTGGGAATTTTTGTGCAACAAGCTAGATGGAAAAACAAGTAACTCCACACGTCCCATGAGACTCTTCAGTGCCATATCATTCTGTTCTATGAACTTCAAAAGGGAAGAGTATTTCTTTCTCGACCTACAACCAAAAAATCCTCTAAGGTAATGTGACAAACTATTATATAAATTCAAATTAAGCTTTAAAAGAAGAAGAAGAAGAGAGGAACCAAAAAAACCTTTCAAATTTTCCAGGGTAAAAGTACAAAGCTACATCATTCCCATCAGGAAAATTGGTCCAGAAATTCTCTGGCCATAGATCACAACGAGGGTGCAATTTAAACTGCAGAACTCCAGCAATCTGTTTTGAAAATTCATAAGCTTTACGAGAAACTTTTACTGGAGGATGAGCCAAAAATCCCTCATAAAATCCAGCATTGAGGGCAAAATCAAGAACCTCAAAGCAGCCCCTACAAAAACCAAATAAAGAAACTTAAGTGGAATAAAGTAATTGAGGCAACAGCACATACCATGAATACCACAGTTTCCCAAAAAAATCCCCCCCCCCCCCACTCGGCGCCAACCAATAGTCAGTATATACAAATAAATATACACATGTGAGTGTGTGTGCGTGTGTATATTACAGTGGTTTTGAACATTAAAGATTTTGTAAATTTGAATGAGGTTCTAAAGCAGAAAAAATAATCTAAGAGGAACCCCCATTTACAAGTATCAGGAAAAAGGGAAATTCACAAGTAGGTGAGAGGTCCATTCAGTGAGAAGGAGCAGCTTGTCAAGGTTAATGGTGTTGAAAAAGGTCATAGCTGACCTTACAAATGGAAACTTGCATTTGAATTCAAATTCTGTTATTGAATAGACTTTACCAAGAATAGACAAGATTATGGCATTGACCTTATTGGAAAAATGAAATTTTATTTTTTCACATATACATTGTCAAAAAAAGCAACTTGCAAGCACAATCAATATCTTATAAGTAAGTTGGTAACACAGGGTTTGAATTTCATAAACTGCTTAATAATGCTCTCCAATTTTTAATGGCCTCTCGTTCAAATTCCTAAGCAATTCCATCATTGGGCTTGTCCATGGTCTTACTCTGCCTGTATAGAGTGGAAGAGTATATTTGCCCCTTCCTACCAAAAAAGAAGACTCACCATCTAAAGTTCCATCTTTCAAAAATACACATCAAGTTACAACAATTAACAAAGCTCACCATCTAATGGGCCATATATAGTAGAACAAGTTTATAAAGTATCAGTATTTTTATTCTTATTTTAAGTCTATAAACTATCGGTCAAACAAGCTTTTTCGTTTTTGGTTGAGCAAAGGTATATAACATCAGCCAAACTTCCCTGCACTTACTGAGAGTGTAAAAATGTAGATAATTTGAATTAATCCATAAATTTTAAGGTCCAAATCCTATCAATTTCCAAGATGTTCTCCATTCAACTCATCTCATAAATTATGCACCACAGCACAAAGTTGAGTTTATTGATTACATGGAGAGAATCACTGCATTCAAACACATCCTTTTTTTCAACTCAGATCCAAAACCAAAAATAGTGGCATTTTCTAGCAACAACATAATCGAGGCAGTCTCCATAAATATTCTAATTAAGAATCAAAATAGATTCTAAAGACAAAAAAAGTGCGTGGTAGTGTATGTCTCCGGGCCATAAAATGGTTTAGCTTCCTTTCAACTACAACATTGCAAAATGGGTTGCTGATGCACAACACAGCCATAAATAAATGCAATCTAAGTAAAAGTGTGTGTGTGTGTGTGTGAGACAAGATAGAAATTCACTCTGATGACTCCATATTGTCAAGGCTTCAGTGAACAGTATCCAAGGGAATCCATCATTCTGAGAACTTTAAGGACAAGAACTATGGACTGCGATTTATCAAATTAAAAAAAAAAAAAAAAAAAAGAATGAATGATTGAGTGATGATTAAACTACGATATATAGCAGCACTAGTCAATGTAAAAGGAGCATTAATTTTGTAGACTCGTCTAATTTAATACCAGTCAATTATGATGAAGAAACAACTATCCCCTTATTCTCAGTATTCATTTAATAGATATTTTAGAAAAAAAGATAAGGATATCACAGCATGAGGGAATAGTTACTCACTTCCAAACAATTTCTAAAGAAGGTCCATTTGGAGGATATTTCCAATAGTTTGACATAATCATTGGTGAATTTCTTTCTTGAATCTCAAGATTACTGGGAGCAGCACCTGTGGAAAGGGTACCACCTACATAAATATGCATTAGTTAATTGTATAAGCAAGGTCTTTGTGCAACTTATCAAGCATATTGCTGCATTGTGTAACAATACATTGAGATTATGGTAAAAGACACAAATGTACAATTGACATGTTCAGTTGCAATTCTTGCTGTTTAGGCCTAATAAAACCACTATTATTTGGTTTTCTATCTACAGAAGGGGGATTCTAAATTATATGAATTTGGTTTACCATTTACAGCAGAAGCAACTGGTTTTCCAGGTCTATCTTCCAGTCCAATAGTTTTTAGCCGTTTAGCAGTAGAACCAAAACGTGTATTTTTTGTCAGCGGGTGACACTTAGAAGTGACATTCTGAGCCCCAGTAATAGTCCTCTTGGATACAGAAACAGATGGAGTACCCCAATTACTGTGGTTAACCTGTCTTGTTTTGGTGCCAGGTATAAAACTGATGGCTTCTTCAGCTGGAAGAAACTTTACTTTTGCCTTTTCAATGGCTTTTTGCACTTCAGGATGAACTTGCATGTTTTTGTCTCTGTTCAATATGCTAGGTCCTGAAGAACATAGAGCATTAGATTTGACATTTTCTTGATTGACCATGGTACAGGAGTTTAACATTGGATTCTTAAGCATCTATTTGGATGGGCGTATTTTCATCTTGAAACTTAGTGATCACATTTTCAAGTTACAGCTGTACTTTAACACAATAAACAAAATAGCTCATCCAAACACAAACATGTTATTCTTTGAACCAGATCATGGTGAAACCATTCTACTAATTGATTAGCATTCTTCAAAAACCACAGGCTTGGAACTTTCTTGGGTAGAGTTTTCATGGAATATTCTAAAGCGAAACGAAAAATTATGAATATTGTTTTTTCAATAACAGAAGACTCCAAACGTCAATGGATTATATAAAGAGATGGCAAGAAGAAGAAAAAATTGCATTATAACAACCATCTAGTGGCATTCTTAATTGAAGTACACCAAGCAATCAACTCTACCCTGTGCTGAGACTAATCGTATATATTAATTGCAGGAAAAAAAAAAAAAAAAAGAATTCTACTTAAGAAACCTTGTTCTTAATAAAGTCATATTAAACAATCAACTCTAACCTATCAAGGGCAAACCCTGTGATGTCCAAACTGGTATAGGACATATGCATGCACAGTTTACTACAAGTGTTCAATATGTTAAAAAAAAAACTACTTACACTAAAAGGTTAAGTTAGTTGAGATCGGTGCAACATTTGTATTTATCGCGTCATGTGTGGCTTGCACATAGACGTTGATATCAGATGGAACCACATGTTATAAGGGATGTTTGAATGCGTCTCGTAGAAATAAATGTGCAAACAGCATTATTCTGTACAAGCTAAAGCTAGCAAACAATGGTAAAAAATTGCATTTAACACACTGATATCTACAACGGATAAGTGTGCTATATATATTGAATAGGGATAGAATAAGGATGGAAAGATGGATGAAACAAGACAAGCATCTAGGGGTCAGCCCTAAGGGATTATTCCCTGTAATGACTTGTGTGCAGGATGGATGGACTACACACACCTGGGAGAATCGTCAGGTGCTCCAAGAGCTTTGGACATCAATGTAAACAAAAAATGACAAGCAGGGACAGAAATGAAAAATGAATATATATCAGAGAAGATAGTGGGAAAATATTTGAGGAGAGGAAATAGAAATCGAGTTCAAAAGGTTTTGTCATTTGCAGTGAAATCCCCTGGCAGGGGCTGTGAGAAGCACTTGCAAGCAGCTAGACTAAGACAACAAGAACATCACTCTAGGCAATGAGAAATAAATCAAAACAAGTCGGTGAACTTAAGAGAGAAACTTTACACAATTGTCAATGTAAGTAAAGAAAAAAATTATTATCAAAATTTCAGAAAATATAACAAGAAATACATTCCCTGTAAAAGATTGTAATGATGTAAAAAGGTATCTCCATAGAACATGTAAGAAAAGACAGAAACCAAAAAGAATATATTCACTTCATCTAGAAAAAACCAAAATAACAAAAAAAATCCAATAAGGTTTTTCTTAAATTAGCTAATCCCTCTAAAGCTTTTAAAGGGAAAACATCTAGCAACCTAATAGGAGGACAAAGATAGTTAACAAACCTTTAGCTTTAAAATATTTTTCTGCTAATATCAATAATTTAAATTCTTGTTTGGCCATTCTGACTTTGGACTCTTTAAAAATGCATCTAGTTCATAACTTACATCAAAAGAAATTTCACCTAAGGGATAGATAATGGAAATCCCTTATTTTATAAAGGTGGAGCACTATCAGAAGAGAAACTATAATGTACGCTACATTCCGTTGTTTTCCTCAAGACATTACACAACTTGTTTTTAGAACATTAAAATAATCTGTTAGACATCAATTGCATAAAAATTGAAAGGAAAATAAAGATTTGTATGACATGGTTATTAACATTCATCTAAAATGTCAGATAGATCTTAAAGTATATCAAAGAATTAGATATAAAACAACAAGAATCCATTCCATTTTAAAACCTAGATTTTAATAGTGGGATCAATTTCCTTTGCAGAAACTTCCGACAAAAAAATGATGGACATATTTCAAACCAAAGCGTAATATAGTAAAAAAAAAAAAAAAATCAATAAACCTTTAAGGAAGGCATACAGTTTAAGTTCATAAACTCAAAACCTCAAAAGAACTTAAAGCTATGACTTTGAGAGTAATTATTCATCAAAATTTGTTTTCTAATAATTGTTTAGGCACACAGTGCTTCCTCAATGCAAACATAGGGAGACATAAAAGTGGTTCTCATTGATGTTGCATAGCCTAATGAAACTTTTATTTTGGTGTCTGTGCTCCTCCACTAAAGGGTGCAATAGACACCAAATGGGATGGATAAATCACACACATAAAGGAGAATGAAATAAACACACCAGCGATAAGGCACTGCATGTAGATCAAATGAAAATACCAGAGCACCTACCCATTTCATATTAAACCTGAATATCAAGTATCAACAAAAAAGGGATGTCGGACTACGGAAGAGATATCAATGATTTTTGCCATGGTCATATACGCGCAATCCATTACAATTCTCATAAAGTGTATGGTAAGTTTCAGCTACTTTTGGAAATCTTAATCAGATATATTGTGTGCATGTGCGTGTTCATGTGTGTATTTAATAAGATGGTATTGAAATAATTTGTTGAACCGTACATAGAAACTAATAATGTTATTACCCATAAGGGCAAGAATTGTCTCAAGCTTTATGATTTCTGTTTATTAGTTACGCATCATCTACGTCAAATTAATAGAAAACCAGGTGTTTAAATTAGATGGAAGTACAAAGAGTCGAGTTCAAAGTCGTTTGAAATAATTAGAGGGAAATGGTGCTATTTAAATGATGACTGAAAGAACATTTGAAAAACAAAGATTGAATATTGATAAATCATCATGCCATTTTAAGCGCTGAGGAGAAAAAAGAAATGCAATGAATTGATATCTAATTAAAAGCTGAGTCAGACAGCTGTTTGAAGATTCCAAGTTTTACTAGACAACCAGATGAGCCATACAGACCAGGGGATTGATGAGAATAATTTTTTTAATATAGAACTTTAAAAATATAATCCCATATTTCATTCTTCAAGATACCTTATAATAATCGATGAATACATGAAGGAGACATCTGAATGCTGTACAGAATTTGTGAAGATTTGGTGTCTGTCATGCTTCATATATGTATGACGTGTAATTCATTCATCTACAACTATTAATGCCATATTTCCAGTCACAATTAAGCACTTCATGACATAAAGCGTTTTCCAATATTCCAGCTAGAAATCCCAGCACTCACTTTGCACCAAAACATAGCAGTCACCTAATAACCATATGATTTGCAGGACACTTCTATTTGATATCAGCATATCAGATGCTTATATACATGATACCCATCTCCGCCCTTATTTTGACACTCATTTTAAGACTTACTAAAAAAATTACTTTCATTCACTGCAGAAATGGTTATAATTTTTTTGCCAAGAAACTAATATATAACTGTGATAATTTTTTCAAGAACATGCTAACACATTATACATACATGTTGACAGATAACAACACACACACACACATAGAGTTTGTGCCTAGATTTTACAAAAATGTTATTTTAGTGTCCAATCACTCCCATATCAAGACAAAACACTAGTGTTTGCTTCCATTATTCTTACATAAGTTTTTTTTTTTTTTTTAATAACTTTTTTGTACTATTTTGCATGAAAGTAACACTCCCAACACATTATTCTTTTGATGATTCAATTGTGATAACAAGTGGGGGAGGGAGATTCGAACCTTGGTTCACCTCATAAAGGAGACCAAGTGCGGGGATAATAATGCGTAAGTGTATATATTACACAAAGAAATAAGCATATACACACACGCACATGCGAGCACAGACGCATATATATATATATATATGTAACCCACCTTTGCAACCCGGTTACTATTCACCGAACAGTACCCGTACCAGCAAAGCTGTAGAGAACCTGAGCCAAACAGTAATTCCCGTTGAGCCAGGAGAGCGTTAGGATATGAGCGAAAAGATTCGTGTACGTCAACATAGGGATAAGCGGCAGTAAGTAGTAACAGTATTCATCGAAGGCATCAGTCTTTTTGAACACCCTGTTTTAGATCTAAAGTTAGATCTAGGATTTTGGAGATATAGGTAATTAGGATATAATTGTTTAAATTAAGCTTTGATTCAGAATGATGAATAAGATGTTTAAAAGGAGTGATTCATCATATATATATATATATAAGTAAAAACATTTGTTTACAAGCAATAACAAATGATGATGAGCATTCGATTAACTTAAAGAATTACAAAAAAAATTATGCACAAAATTTAAGTGATTTTATGAAATCTAGACTGGTGTTACTATTTGTAAGACACCACACATGGAAACAATCCAAGAGTTCGAATTAGCAATGATTCCAATTGATTCTTTGAACTGTCTATACCTTCAAAAGTACAGTTATTTTGCTCCTTCTACATTACCCACGTCAAACATAACAGGAAATAGATCAAGGTATCCAATGAATGCAAATAAGAATTTTAATAAAACAAGGAGTTCGTATGTACACTTGAGTGTGTATAAAATCTCTCCTAAAGATTACAAGAAAAAAAATATAACTCCTTAACAAAATATAGAAAATAAGACGCATGGATGCAGGTAAAAAAAAAAAAACACTCATTTTTGTGTCAAAATTGATACACAATACTCATGCTCAAGTCCACAAACCATGATTGATAGTTTACAAAGATCATTTTTCTTTACAGGTAAACAAGTCAAACACATGTACGAGATTAAACAATGACCCCAACCTCCACCACTTAATAAAAGGGAAGGAGATGCCTTTTGATCCAAAGACCATTGCCTAACATGATGATGATCATGACAATCGTATTAAGAAGAGTAAATTATAAGGTAGTCATATGCTGCACCACCAAAGTTCCAACCAGTAGCAAAAGTACCCTCCTATGATATTTATTACAGCCCATGAAAAAGATCAAGTAACTAAATTACCAAAGGAAAAATTTTCAAGTATGAAATCCTCACATATATGCTACAATTTTTAGGCAGACAATCGAGGAAAACTATGAACCTAAACATGCAATGAAAACTATATAGTTCGACAGTCAAATTATGAAACCCAAAACCATAGACTATTGTGATTATTGTCATCAAATGTAAGAGTGAAATCACGACTAATTAAGGTAGGACATCTTTCTTATGAATTTTGAAGAGAAAAGATTTATATGTCAAATCGTTATATGTAAAAAAAAATGCTTTCTCTTTCTTTCTTCCTTCCTTTTTTCCTTTCTTTTATTGTTGTCATATAAGGCTACATTGCAAAATCTTGCATAAAACTAAAAGGAAGAGAGAGAATGAAGCAAGAAAGAACTATAGGAAAAATTGACTGATTCTACCCACTTGCCTTATGGCATGGTGGTGTGCAACACTGCAACTCCCTCATGGTCGAGAAGAAACTTTTCATGCATCCCTGAGGCAGCCTAAGAAGTGTGATGCAAGCCTATTCTACGAGGTCACATGGGATTGCAATTCAAATAATAATAACAATAACAACAACGATACAATACAATGAGTATAGAACACCCGTACTCCTTTCATCCCCTTTTTGCTCAAATTCTCCTTTTGGTTGTACCAAAATATTATCAGTTTTGAATACAAAGTAAATAGCTTTTCACTTTCAAAATTATCCCCAAATCAGAAATCCTCTTCTCCTTAGCTCCACATTTTGATCAAATGATAGGGTAACACTGGAAAAAGTTGAATGGGTAAACGTGAATGTACTAGTGGCAATCTGCTTATAATGTTGACTTATATAGCAGACTTGTACAATTACCACAACTCTCCAAATTGTCAATAATGCAGTTTTCAATTATACTTGCATTATTAACTTTAAACTTTATTTTTTCTGATTAGTGAGTTTTTGGCCCAAGGCAGAAGTTTTAGTGCTGCACAGTGTAAGGCTAGCTGGCTGCAATTTACCATATACGGTCAGAAAGAAATACGAGGTTCCATGGTGACCAATACATAACCGAGGACCATCATCTTTGCTATAAAATGGAAAGTTCGAGCTCGTATGGCAGCTACTCAATATCACAACATAAAGTCATGTAATGTGTAATATGCAGCCCTTAAAAAGGATAAATGAAGCTTTGTCATATAGGGTAAAAAAACATACAAGATCTATTTAAAAAAAAACCAGCCACGGGTGCAAATGACTTCGTGTATTTAATCATGATCAAACATTTCCAAATCCTACGTACAAAATTTGGATAAGAGAACAAAGAAACAGGCTAACCATGTCTCCAAACTTGTGTGCAAAATCTCTCCATGTCTTTCTTGAATGTAGGCAAACATCAGGTGATTCATACAGAGCTATTCAGGAATTCCATAGAAGATCTAAAGAGTATGATAGGATGGCCCTCTTGAACATCAGTATCGTCTCCACGCGATGCGATAATTGCATGGGCAATTACTCAATACTCATAGGATCAAGAATCAATATAAAAAATTTACAAGATGTGAAGCCCATGATGCAAGAAATGTAATGCTTTTGTTTTCTAGAGAGAGAGAGAGGGAATTCACAGCTCAATCTAAACTCAAAACTGAAATTTACTAAAAATCTATCTTTTATAACAATGCATGTATATGGATATTTGTAGCCTAAGAGTTAATTATAAGTGATGACATCATCCACAACTAACCCACATTTATCACTTGCTACTAACATATTTATCACAGGCAAGATTTAGTAAAGCACAAAGCTTCTATTTCTAACAACTTCCTAAAATCTAGCATATGCATGTGCCACTAACTAATTTTTCCTTCAATTTTCAAATACTACAACAAACTTGGCACATGTGGCACTTGTGCCATGTCACCTCCCCCTCATGCCATGTCACCATGCCACATCATCAAAATCAAACATGTTATGCATTTGATTCCTGCATCAGTCCAAGTCATTACACACACCTCATGCCATGTCACCATTCCACATCATCAAAATCATACATGTTATGCATTTGATTTTCGCATCAGTCCACATCATTACACACAAAAAAATAAAAAAATAAATACTTTCCTTAAGTTCCTAATTGCTCTTTTTGATAAGAAGTGTTCTTCTGCACAGCATGGTTTAAAGTGGGACACAATGGATCACATAGTCAGTGGGTCATATAAGATTTTATAAAGAAGAAACCGTCACTGCTACAAAATTTTAGTTTTTATAAATGGTGGAAACATATTAAGAGACTAAACCTAAACTGATGAGTCTATAGCTTAATAAGTGGTGTGAGTTATTTAAAAAAAAAAAAAACCTTCTGTAAGAAGAAACCAAGGAAACTGCTCAAATTAAATCAAACCAATCAAAATTGGAGCAGAGCAATTTATTTGTTTCACCCAGAATAGGCTAAATCAGCTGGCAACCCAGCACACCAGCAATCTATGGGATTTGAGGTAACACATGTTCCAAACTTCAACTTCCCTGTTTTTCCTCCTTCCCTACTGACTTTTTCAACTTAGCAATCTCCTAAATTAGTAGAATTTTGTGTCAAAATATTTTCCCCAAAATTTCCTCAGTAAATTAACACCTCCATGCCATCCAAGAGACCTACATAGCATTATTTAGTGACAACCACGTTCACCATAACCAACTCAATGCCATCACAGCATATAATTCAAATTAAATCACATAAAAGAAACACATATCAGAAGAAACCTTACACCTTTGTACTCTTTATTTATTAGCACATTGGTGAAAAAATTAGTAAAACTTTACGATGCCCATAATTTTATACTAAAATGTCCAACAGAACATCTGGAGTCACTTAAATGCTACTACTGGACAGATCAAGGATGCAGATGTGAAATCCATGCTAGACATCAAATCAATAATGCAATATTTCCCCAAAGCTTCTATTCAGCTATCCCAACTTTAAATCATCCAAAGCCCAAACGTGAAACAAAAAAAAACAAAAAAAAAATTCTCTTTTCATGAAACACAAGTACTACAGAGGAAAACTTTTCTTGAGTCCAAACTAACCAAATAGGTTGTTCCAAAACTTGAATACTTGGTACTACTGAATATATGAACATCCTTGATCAATTACGCCAACATTGTCTATTTATAGTGAGTTCAAACACAATTATCACAACACTGTCATGTTTTGAGACATCCATTAAAATAGACATGTATTGTTTCGATTAATAGAACTACTAACAAAACTTCACACATTCAGCAACCTAATAAACTTGTTTAACTGAGTACTTAAGCTAGTGTTTGCTACAGTCTACATGACTTTCTTTGAAGGCTTTGGACCACTTCAAATTAAGTAAATTAAAAGATAAAAGGATAAAAGAATAAATAAAGCATCCAAAAAAAAATATATAAACAAGCTCAAAGAGGTAATTTAATGACAAACCACTTGCTTTAAAAGCCATGCCAAGCCATGATGCATTGCCCAAACAATATTAGTACAAATCCAGGAAGCCCTGATTGAGTTCCACCAGCTGTCTAGTGACTGAGTTTACTTGTATGGATATAAGGAATGTAAGCTAAAGTGATCAGTAATTTCTGTGATACATTTCATGTGAAATAAGAAATTCCACATACACACACACACACAATCAAAAAAGAGAGAGATATCCTAACAGATACAAAAGAAATTTCTTGGTTCATATTGCTGTCATCTTTCAACCTACCTATTTTTCTCATATTGCTTTTGTACATAGAGTTTCTGATTTCGCATCAGGTTAGAGTGTTCACCAATATCATTCATATCAACATCATCAGCCATCTCATCAGGAGATCTTCAATGGTTATTCCTCCATTTTCCACTATATGACAGCCGGCAAACAACATACTCATTGGACTGCAATTAAATATGTAAATTAGAAATAATCAAGTCAGCAAAAGTTGGATTGAAATCCCCTGGTATAGAGTACTGCATCATGGACATAGAGTTCTTAAAATCTTGAGCATTCATTAATAAACAAGTATAGGATTTAGAACCCTTGAAAATTATTAATGTGCTATAATTCTGAGAATTTCTTCCATGATATATAGGTGTCAAAAAAAGGCTAAAGGAGGAAGAAGCTAACACAGAACAAAATTAAAGAATGATAAGGTACTGGAAAATAATAACTCTAAAATTATTACATCATATATATGAAATTTTTTTAGACTTCCACAAAACTATAACAAATTAACAAAGTAAATTACAATCCACACTGCCCTCTCCCCCCCCCCCCCCCCCCCCCCCCCCCCCCCCCCACCCTACCAAAAAAATAGAAGCAATTTCAATTTGTCCATACGCATTTAATTGTATCAATTTCATCCTAAAACTATTAAAATGGGTGAACTTTAATTGTGTCAAATTTGTCATTATACATTCAATTGTGTCCATTTCATCTTATTCTTTTCAAATTAGCTCAACTTTAATTGCGTTAATTTTGTCCATTACATTTTAAAATCAAGTCAACTTCTAAAGATAAAATGGACTTAATCTATTTTCATGCATAATATATAGTTCATTGAAATAAATGTAGTAAACAGTAAAAATGACTTAATCTTGCAAGTTTGGTAGGTAATATAAAATTCATTAAAATAAATGCAAGAACAGTAAAATTGACTTATTAATCTTGAAAATGGAGCCACAAAATAAACATAATTAATAGCTGAACAACCTTGATTTGAAAAATAAATAACGAAATAGATATGAAATTATACAAAATTGAAACCAAAATCATAGTTATTTCAATATTGACTTAATCCTTTTTTTTTTTTTTTTTAAGTAATACAACAAAATTCATTAAAATAAATTAGTCATTTCAAATTTTTCCATCATACATTTAATTGTACCAATTTCACCCCTAAACTTTAAAATTAGAACAAATTTACTATTGTGTCAATTTTGACTTTATCTTTTTCTGATAAGGAATATAAAATTCATTATTAAAAAAAATTTCAAGAACAGTAATGTTGATAGTTGAGCATAAAATTAACACAATTAATAGTTAAGCGACATCGATTTCAAACTTATAAAAACAAAACAAAAACAATAAAATTATACACAATCTTTTCTTTATTCATTAATCTTGATAACATGCATTAACCAAAATTAAAAAATTTTAGGAATTGAAAAGAAAGAAAGAAAGAAAGAAAGAAAGAATAGGCAAAAACTAACTATACTCACATCTTGATTTGGAGGGTTCAAGTCTTTGTACTCAATCAAATTCCATTTACCATTTCGTCCCGACTTCGAGGACGACGAAGAAGACGACTTCGACGACTTGTCATCGTTGTTTTCATAGGTAAACCTACTTTTCTCAACCCCTACTAGGCCCGGAGTCTTCAACTGATGTTCCTTTTTCCACGTACCCGAACCCGAACCCACCCTTCTGTCAATGCGTCTGCCATTGTTATAGGTCTTGAGCTTCGTGAAGAAATACAGTTCTCTAACAACGCGTGATCCATCCACGGCGGAAAACATGTCCCAGATTTCCCAAGGCTCTTTCTTGCCGTACAAGTCACACTCCTTGACAGCGTTGAAAGGGGTTGGTTTTCCGAGATTCCTGTTGCGGAGGAAGTGAGTGACAAGCTCGTCGTCCGTGGGGTTGAACCTGAAACCTACAGGGAGTTCGTTCTCCATTATCATGTCCTCGATCTTCTTCTTCTTCTTCTTGCTGGCCACAGGCACAGTAATAGCCATTGATGAACGTGTTTGAGTCTTTCTCTGTGTCTCTCTATGATCTGATGATGAAGAATGAGTGTCTCTCTCTGTCTCTTCTCTGTCAGCCATTGTTTGGTTTCTTTAGGGTTTGGGGGGAAATGCGAAGAGTGTTTTGAAAGTTTTTGAGTTTTGAAGGTTTTGTATGTGGCGGGAGTTTTTGGGCTGGGCTGAGAGGGTTTGAGCTTATTATGGGCCTTTATTCACTCATTTCTTTTCTTTCCATGTCTTTTTCTTTCGTTTTGTTTTAGATGGAGAATCAAATTCTAAATTTCGTTTCATTAACACCATTAGCATTCGCATTGGGCAAGGTAAATGGTATATGTTAAAGAATTTTGCCATCAAAGCAAAAAAACAAGCCAACATTCAGTTTTGTATCTGTCTTATATCCTAAAAAAGTTTAGAATTGTGTTACAATATCATCACAAATTTGTAATGGTATTATAGTGCGATTGTAAAAGGAAATAATATTTTTTTTATTCATTCCTCTCTACTCTCACTTTTTGTCTCACATCTCAATCTCCACTTCTCTCTCCGTTTCTCATTTCTGACTTTTATTTATGTTTTGAAATATATTATTTTATTATATAAATATATTATTTTAATGTGTTTTATCATAAAATAAAAATTAAGATATTAGGTATATTGTAAAATAATATAATATAATAAATAAAATAATTTTTTAAGATGGTAACTTTTAGGTTAGTAAAGACAACCTTTCCTTTACCACAATCGTCCTCCTTTACAGTGTTCTCAAAATATTAAACAACCGTCCATTTGGGTACCCAAAAAAAAAAAAAAAAAAAAAAACCGTCCATTTATTCGTACAAGTAATCACAGGTTTAACCCCCAAGTATATATATATATATATATAAAAGAAGCGGATTTTTTTAGAAAATAACAATAAAATTCAAACAATATCATTAGTTAGGAAACGTTTGAAACTAATTTGGAATATAACAACTCGAGTTCAGAGGGGACGATTTGTACGCTATAAAATCGAATATGGTTTACTTGATTTTCCTATTTTGCACTGTCCTCAAGGTGGGTCTGATATGCCAGAAATCGAGTTCGTAGGAGTCGATTTGTAAGACTAGAAAACGAGATTAATGAACTCGGTTTGTATTCTTGCAAACCGAGTTTATTGAAGTAAATTTTGATACGGATAAATCGAGTTCAATGAACTCGTTTTGTAAGACTGGAAAACGAGTTCAATGAACTCGGTTTCCATTCTTGCAAACCGAGTTCATTGAACTCGGTTTGTTTAAAAAAAAAAACACCCTCCTTGTACGTGTCAACCATCACAGGCCACTCACGCACTCAAAAAAACCAAACACACACAAAGCACTTCAGCAGAATTAGCACACACCAAACACACACAAAAAAAAACTAAGTTCAAACTCTCATTCCCTCTCACTCTCAGTCTCTGCCAACTCTCAGTGAGTGACACCGAGTTCAGTGAACTCGTTTTTCAAGCTTAGAAACCGAGTCCATTGGACTCGGTTACGCTAATGCAGTACAAGTGTTAAATTTCAACCTTCTGATTTCATTTTTTCTTCCCTGCACCTTATGATTTCATTTTTTCTTGTTCTTGAGTCTTCTGATCAATTGCAATTCATTTTTTCTTGTGAATTGAGTGTTGGAACGACTGGTTTTGTCAATTTTTCCTTACACCTTCTGATTCTTGAGTCAGGAACGAGTGGTTTTGCAGACAAAGAAACCGAGTTCAAAGGAGTCGGTTTCTAAGCCTGAAAAACAAGTTCATTGAACTCGGTTTTCAAGCCTGGAAATCGAGTTCAACGCTGTCGGTTTCCAAGCCTGGAAACCGAGTTCATTAAACTCATTTTTCAGGCTTAGAAACCGACAGCGTTGAACTTGATTTCTGCCTACGTGGCCACTCCGCCAATTGAGAGCTGCTGGTAAATGATAAAATAAAAAACCCAGAAATCGACCCTGCTTAACTCGAATTGCTAGAAATCAAAATAGTTTAAAACGTTTCCTAACTAATGATATTGTTTGGGTTTTGTTGTTATTTTCTAAAAAATCCCTAAAAAGAAGCCTCCAACCAAGTACTGAAAGGTGAAGTACCACGGTCAACGACAAAAAGTGCTTACTCGGAAACTCCAGAAAATATCTTACTCGTTACTCATACTGGACGGCTTGACAACAGCCACTCGTAAACAGAATGAAGCATAAATTCTTCTTCTTCTTCTTCTTTTTTTTCTCACATTGTTTTGCATCAAAGCTGAGAGAAGAACAAATTGAAGAGCTTTGAGATCAAAGCTAGCTTCTTGATCGATCGTTCTCTCTGCACTTTCATTTGTTTGAATGAAAATCTAATTCATCCAGGCAAAAAAATTGGTGTCCATTCCTTTTTGTTGTTGTTGTTGTTGGTATAGTTCGGTAGATAGTTCTGGTATTGTATTTCTTTCTTAATTGAGGTTCCAAAAAGATATGCCAGATCTTGCTGCAGAGGGTGCTGTGGGGGCAGCTTTTGGAGTGGGATTTGGTAGTTTGCATGATGCAGTTAAGCACGTGGTAGGCCGAATCATCATGTTCAAGTCGGAACTCAAACGCTTAGAATCCACGCTAGATGGCGTTGCAGCAAAGGTCCGAGAAATAAAAGAATTAAGCCAAGCTCTTAATTTCCCAGAAGAGGAAACAAAGAGCTTGATCGAACAAATGAAGAAGGGCACGGAGCTGGTTGACAAGTGCTCCAAAATCAAGATTTGGAACTACTGTTTCAAAGCCTATTCTTATTCGAGCAAACTGTCCAAGTTAAACGAGGATATTGAAAAGTTCTGTCAGGTTAATTTGATAGTGCAGAACACAAGGAATGGGTTGGAGACATTGAGCTTGGTGATTCAGAACACAGAGATTGGGTTGGAGACTTTGACGGGGGTGAATCAGAACACAAGGGTTGGGCTGGATACTTTGGCCGAGGTGAATCACAACACGAGGATTGGGTTGGAGGCCTTGACTGAGTTAAATCAGAACACGACGATTGGGTTGGAGACTCTGGCGGATGTGAATTACAACACGAGGATTGGGTTGGAGACATTGGCTGAGGTGAATCACAACAAAAGGATTGGATGGAAGACATTGACGGAGGTGAATGAGAACAAAAGGACTTTGGATCTTGTTTTGAAGCATGTGGAGAGTCAGAATTCGGACATGAAGAAGAAATATGGGTTTTCGTGTGCGGTTCCTAAGCTCAGGGATTATATTGTTGGGTTTGATTTGCATTTGAAGGAGTTGAAGAGGGAGCTGTTGAAGGAAGAGGTGTCTGTGCTTATAGTGACTGCTCTTGGAGGTTGCGGGAAGACCACATTGGTCAAAATGCTTGGTTGGGATGAGGAAATTATAGGTACTTTTTTTCAAATGAAAATATGTCTAGTGAATACAATTTTTTTTTTTTTTTCATTTTTGTTTTTCCAACTACTAACATGTCTTGATCTGATTGGTTGGTACTTTTATGTTACATAATAAAAGTGATCGACACTAATGAATCCATTTTGAATTATTATGAAAATGTTGTGTTCGTAACATTTTTCTTTAAAGGAACATGAGCAATACTTTCATTTTAGTTATATATATAATGATAGTATTAGTATGTGGATACTCTATAGTAAAAGTAAATGGTTAGGTCATTTAAAAACAAAATAGATAGAGAACTTTATTGATGAATCTTTAAATGTACAATTGCTTGATTATTTTATGTTTAACCATAATTGGAACAAATGGAAATACTTTATTCAAACAGAAGATTCCAATTTATGCAAGTGAATTGAACTATGTTTTGAAACAAATATTTGGGCCATTAGGTAAGATGTAGTACGACATTGCTAATTGTATTCATTCTTTTGTTTTAGTCCTTTCTCAAAAGCCATAGCAGTGCTTTTGGCATATTTCATCCTTTAGAATTACTGCCTTGAGAAGAGTAGTGATAAAGAAAAGATAAGGATAAAAAAAAAAATGAATTTTCTTATATTCATAATTGGTGTAGTTTTCTAGAAAATTGCTTTTGCTCACTTCTTAACCTGTGTTGGGAATGGGAATTTTGTTTATTTCACTTCATTATGCATGTAGACGTATAATGTTATTAGACATGAACTATGCCTTGGTGGCAGCTTTCTAACTACATTGTGTTGGATAGGCAAATATATGGGCAATATATTTTTTGTCAACGTTTCAAAAACTCCCAACCTGAAGGTCATTGTACAAAACCTATTTAGTTATATTGGTGATGAGTACCTTGAGTTTCAAAGTGATGAAGATGCAATCAACCAGCTGGAGCAACTGCTGAATCAAATTGGTCAACCCATATTGTTGATCTTGGATGATGTCTGGCCTGAATCTGAATCCCTTATTGATAAGTTCAAGTTTAATATTCCAAATTACAAGATTGTGGTGACTTCAAGAAAAGCATTTTCAAGATTTAAGTTTACATTTAAATTAAATCCATTAGATCAAGAAGATGCGATGAGACTTTTTTGTCACTCAGCATCAATGCAAGATCGGAGCTCTTACATACTAGAAGAAGATATGGAAAAGGTACTTTGTCAGTATATATATAAAAGAAATATGGTTAATTTTGTTTGTACATTTGCCTTTTGGGTTAAGGTGTGCATATGACCAAAGATATACATTCTATTTTTGGGTTGATGGATCCATATACCATATATACTTGCCCAAATCATGTTTTCATACTTGCACATGCATTATATTTAAGCTTGTTTGTTTTGTTTCCGGCAAACCAGTTGTCCCCAAAATCCTTTTTTTTGAGAAAGAATTGTCCCCAAAACTTGAGTGAAGACAAGGGAAAAGAAAGAAAAAAAGTCATACAAAAGGCAATTTTCACATTTCCAAACAAACAGTGGTTTAGCGTTTGGACAAAAAACAGTCTTGACCAATATTACCCTTGTAACCTATGGACAAGAACTAATTTTATTTGGTTCCTTGAATTGCAGATAGTGAGATACTGTGGGGGGTTGCCAATAGCCCTTGAAGTGATTGGTGGTTCACTCTGTGGGCAGCCTGTAGAGGTTTGGCAAAGTGAAGTAATGGGATGGTCTGAAGGTCATTCTATTTTTGACTCTGATAATGAGGTGCTTGCTTGTCTCCAAAAATGTCTAGACTTTTCTGCTGACAAGATCATCCTCAAAGAGTATTTCATGGACCTAGGTTCATTTCCTGAAGACCAAAGTATCCCTGCTACTGCCCTCATTGATATTTGGACAGAATTACATGAACCAAGCAAGAATGATGTCCATGCTATTGCTAATTTGCATGAACTCAACAGTCGGAATTTGGCTAGTCTTGTAATGAAAAGGTTTGTTCAGACTTCTGATTTCTAAAGTGTGATTTTCTTGTAGGATAAGTTCTTCATTTGATCATTTCTAGTCGCTATTTGTGATGTGATATCTCTATACATGACCTAAGGCCCAAAATATTGCATTATGTCTTCTAGCTTGATCAACTTCTGGCCACAATTGATAATATATATATATATATACACACCAAGGATGCTAAAGGTGATTACTTAAAAGAGAAAAAAGGAATTTTATATCAAACGATAAACAATAAGGGGTCCAATTACTCTGCCCAATAAAAGAGGGGAATTTCAACTTTTAGTAGTCTATACATTTTTGCTGCTTATCTTATAGCCATTTGATTTTAATTGGTACAGATAGAAACTGATTGTCTCAATCCATGTCTTTGTTATCGAATCCACAACTAAGTTCAATTGCCATAGAATGTATATTTTTCTTATGTGAGGACTGAAGCATTTGAATCTCTTATAAGCTTATACTTTTGGTCATTCACCAGGAAAGATGCAGAAGAGGTCAGTTACTATTACAATGAAGAATTTGTCACCCAACATGATCTTCTTAGGGAGCTGGCTATCCAATTGAGCAGCCAGAAGCCAATAATAGAAAGGACAAGACTGATTGTGGACATCAGGGAAAACAATCTACCAGACTGGTGGATGAAACCACAACATATCAATGCACGCTTATTATCTATCTCTACTGGTTGGTACATTTTTCTCTCTAACAAAGGCACACACACAGTAACCTACTAACGAGTATCTTGTCACACCATATGGAATTTTTTTTTTTTGCAGATGGGGAGTTTTCGTCAAGTTGGTGCAACATTCAAGCACCTGAAGTTGAGGCTTTAATTCTGAATCTTCGAACAAGGAATTACACCTTACCTGAGTTTGTGAAGATTATGGATAAACTCAAGGTTATAATTGTCACTAATTATGATTTCTTTCCTGCTGAATTAAGTAATTTTCAGCTACTCAGTTCTCTCCACCATCTAAAGAGAATTAGATTAGAGAAGGTTTCAATTTCTTCCCTTTGCAATACCCTTGTACAATTGAGGAGTTTGAAGAAATTATCTTTGTTTATGTGCAATATTGGTCAAACTTTTGGGAATTCTACTATACAAGTTTCAGATTCATTTCCAATTCTAATGGAGATAAACATTGACTATTGCAATGATTTGGTGGAATTGCCTGCATGGTTGTGTGAGTTTCTCCACCTAAAAAAACTCAACATCACCAATTGTCATAAGTTGTCTGAATTGCCTGAAGAAATCGGAAAGTTGGTGAATTTAGAAGTGCTAAGGCTTAGGTCTTGTACCGAATTGTCAGAGTTGCCAGAGTCAATCAGAAGCCTCCATAAGTTACGCATTCTTGACATATCTGACTGCATAAGTATTATCAAGTTGCCACAACACATCGGTGAGTTGCATAAATTGAAAGAGTTACACATGAAAGAGTGCCTAAGATTGCGTAAGCAGTTGCCGTCATCAATTACTGAGCTCAAGGAGTTGAGGCTTGTGGTATGTGATGAAGAGAGGGCCAAGTTATGGGAGCCTTTTGAGGAATTCTTCTCCAATTTAAAGGTAATTGTGGCTAAGAAAGATATCAACTTGAAGTGGCTTACCAAATCATGATTCTGAGACCTATTTCTTTTTGAAATTTTTTGTAAATTTCATCATTTTAGATTGTTCTCTTCCATTCTTTGTTTCTGTTTTCTTTTTTTCTTCTGTAATGATTATGAAACAAGTAGCTTAGTAGACCAAAACAAGAATATATTTTTAAGAGTTGCAGTTTTACATATGATAATGTACCCTTTAAAAGTATTGAGAAAATTTAGGGCTGAGGGTCGTGAATGTGATTGTTTTCGTTGTGTATGGTGAAATGGAAAAAGAACTTGTAAACAATGTGACATTGAATTTTTTTAGTTCTTTTATATATATATATAAATAAATAAATAAATAAATAAATAAATAAAACCCCTTGATGGTTTTGTAAAGCGCAAGATGAAAGAGTGTTTTTTTTTTTTTAATTAATCGTTTAATACATTAAAATAAAATATTCTTATTGGGTGAAATTGTTTGTTAATATGGCTAATCCTAATATATGATATTGAGCTTTTCAAAAAATAAATTATACAATATATTCCAAAGATACTACCTAATTAAACTAGTTTAGACTAGGGGTGACAAAATTGAACACGACTCGCTAATCCGACATGACACAATATGAAATTAGTAGATTATGGATTGAGGCTTAATGTGTTTGTGTCATATTTGAGTTGATATGACTGACCTATTAAATAAACGGGTTGGGTTAGTGTCCATCACATGAAACCCGTTTGACCCGTTTAAATAAATGACATTTTACCAATATACCCTTCAAACCCTAGGTATATAAACTTATTAGTTGTTGTGATTTATTTTCTTTGACATATTATAATTGATTATTTGTGACATTGAGATATGCTTTAGTTTTGAATAATTATTTGTGATGCCGTTACTCGTTAGTTCTGAAATTTATATTATAAATATTTATTTATTTGATTTTTCATAATTCATATCAATTTGGTTAGTACTAAAATTAGTTTTTTTTTTTTTCTTCATTTTGATAAAATCTGATAAACAGGTCGACATGACTAACCCGTTTAATAAATGGGTTGTGTTAAGGTTGAGGAATTTTGACCCGTTTAATAAACATGTCGGGTTAGAGTTGACCTATATAATCGAATACTTATGAGTTGACACGACACAAACTCGACCCATGAACACGAATCACCACCTCTAGCTTAGACCCCAAATTTATCGAATTACGAACACGAGAAAAGCCTCACACGGCTTGTAACTTCAAGTTTGTGAATCCATTTCAGTTGCAGAAGGATTGTGGGGGTGAAATTAAGACTCTAGGGTTTGGCAAAACATGAATGGTCTTGTTGAGGAGAATTATGCTCATCCAAAATGTGCTCACATACATCCAAGTATCCAACCCAAAAATGGCAAAAGCAAGACATGAAAATTTTATAAAAATAATAAAAAAGTTGAAAAGATGATTTTCTTTAATTTACAATCTATTAGGGAATGGCTTCAAAATACCATAAATGTTTGAAGGGAAGTGCACACATAATTATTGAAATATGTGATCAAAATCATATAAACCTTCAGGGAATCACCAAGCGGCCCTTAGCGTACTTGTCATAATTCTCTTCATTATTCATTAAGCTAGTGAGATGTGAATGATAAAAAGTTCCCTTAATCTCTCTATAGTCTCTCCACCATGTCATGAAGCTGCTCCCAGGTAAGAAAATCTCAGAAGATACTGCATAATTTTTCATCAAACCGTATACATAGTTTTCAAACTCAATCAATTTGTTTCTTTCTTTCTCCATATCATTTGATTCTCCGCTACTCAGCAATTTGCATGAAATGCGAGCCTCCTCAACATGTGCCCAAAAGCAAGAATCCTTTGTCAGACTTGACGCCACATTCTGTTTCTTCAATTCATTTGGACCACTTGAAGGTTTCTCTGTTTCTTTCAGCAATTGCTCTAATATTATGTAACGTTTTGACCTTCCTTGATTTATGTAGTCTTGTTTGCCTGCCTTGTAGTAATCAGCTATGTCCAGTGGTTCAATCATCCTTCGGTAATTTGTTCCCCCAAAGAGTGAACGGGTACGAAGGGAGGCACCTACTGTCTGAGGCCTTTTCTCTGCTTGATCAACCATTTCTTCCCAGTAACATGTGAGGCATCTCATATACTCTACCACCTTAATATCACTTGTATCAAGTTTATTCTTGTATCTATCATAGTATCCAACTCTCTTGTCTTTAGACACCTTCTTATACTGTTCTAGATAGGCCATATACACTTTAATGTCATTCAACCCCCTGGTGGGATCAAAAGCCTACTAGTTTAAAATTGCCATAATTTTTGCCTGTTTTTCTATCTTTGTAATGATAATGTTGATGTCAACGTTCTGTTGTTGCTGCAATATATAACTTGTAAAAATGAGTTGGGCTAGAAGGGGAGTTTTGAGACATCACAAGGACAAAGACAAAGATTTCAAATTGTAGTAATGTTTATCCATGTAAGAAACAGTAAAGGCTTTGGTTAGTTATTAATACTTAATTCGTAAGTATTTCATTCATTACATTATTCTATTTAGTGTATTGCCTAGGTGTAACATTATCTGTACCATACAATGACATAGCTCAAATAAGCATTCTAATTATATATGATCCAAAAAGAGTTGTAACTGAGTTACCTGTGATTGCACCAGTCCGATTGCTACTAGTTGTGTAATAATGCCTGCCCATAATGGTGTTGTAGTCCAATCAATTAAGGATCCTTCACAAATGTTCCATAGGACTCAAAAACTTCATTAGGATCTTGATTTTCAAGAGTTCCTCAATTGGTTGCCGTCAACAACTCCAAAATGGTTTGATGGCCCTCAAAACAAGAAAAACCCAACTTTGAACAGAAGAGAAATGTGCCAAAAGGCTGGTAACCGTTAATTAAGACTCTGGGAACTAGATCCTGGTTTTAAACTACATGCAAAAAGCGAGAGTTCCATGCTGCATATTTAGATATGGCTTCTTGCAAATTCTCATCACCAATAAGGGGTGAACCAAAAGTGATGCGAAGTGGACCTTTGGTTTTTGAAAAATTGAATTTTTCTAGCAGTGATAAGGTGAACAAAGTAGCAACAGATCCTCCCAAAGAGTTTCCAGTGATAATTAATGGTTTGGAATTGTCAATCTGCATTATGATATGAATCTTACAGTGTTAACAACTAGTCTTGTGACATTCTCAAAGTTAAATAAAAATTACATAACATATTGTACACGTTGTT
This sequence comes from Quercus lobata, assembly GCF_001633185.2. NCBI lineage: Eukaryota > Viridiplantae > Streptophyta > Magnoliopsida > Fagales > Fagaceae > Quercus > Quercus lobata. Next base: position 72,641,446 of record NC_044906.1, on the reverse strand, counting down.
AAATGTTATTATGCATGCCATGGTAACTATGAATGTTAGTCACCAACTCCGTGTGATTCAAAGGAAATATAGACATACATTAATTATGTCAAAACTAATAAATATGAATTCCTAATGTATTCGAAGTATATAGCTTCAGCTCAGTGATGCATTATCTAAACCTAATATTACTACCAAATTAAGTTTGCATAAATTAATATTAAAATCTTCATACTAATAAGAAATGCAACTTTTGAAATTAATCTTACAATAGCAAGTGGGGAGCTACTTGGAATGGTAGACAATTGTAGTAAAGATTTTACTCCTTTGAACCATATTGCACGAAAACTTACAATCTGACTAACATGTGAAAATAAGCTTGGAGATATTACCTTATTTGATTTGTTCCATTTGACGTAATCTTACAAATGCTCCAACTAAACTATATTTAATTTGGATATGATTCTCACAAAAACAAAAACCCCGCCCTAATTTGATTTACAATGTCAACTTGATTTACTATAGAATCTATTAGATTAAAGACAGCATAATACAATATAAAAAGAGATAAAATGTAAATATAAATTAAATTATGATGTCAAAAGTCATGAGTATGCAAAGTCAAAGAATATACTATTCAATAATAATTAATCATTCTTAATGGTTGACACCAAGAATGGAGAGGTGAATTGATTTACAATTTCAAAAGCCATGAGTATACTGAGTCAAGAATGAGACCATTGACATGGAAGAGAGCGAGTCAGAGAGAGAGAGAGAGAGAGATATGAAAGAAACCCATTAGACAATGAACAAATCAAAGTAAGACTACAGACCAAGTCAATCAAAATGAACAAAACTTACAATTTCAACGAACCTAATTAAGCACAAATATCATAATTTAATATAAAAAAACACAATTATAAAATAAAAAATAAAAATAAAAAATCTTGAAATTGAGAATGCTAGAAGTCGAAAGCTTATGACATTGGAATTCTCTCTAGAACTGATATGTAAATGATTATACTCTATCTTGTTGACCTTTAAAAATCAAACTTTTAAAAAAGACATCATTAATTTAGGAGGATTGATAAAAGGCATAAGTTCCAAAAATTATCCTTTTTAATTTAAAAACATATAGTACAAAACAAAAGGACAAAAATCAGTATGCTGTTCTACCCAAAAAAAAAAAAAAAATCAGTATGTTGGAACATACTATAAATTATAAGATAGTGGACAGATAAAATTTAAGTAGGAAAATAGTTTTTTCTTTTTTAAGAGAAAATTACAATACGCTGCTAACTCCGCAGTTCGAACCCTTTTCCCTTAAACTCTCATAACTCAAATCTTGCTCTTCCTAAACTTCCAAGCACTTTGTGCATGGCAATGTGTCAATTCTACTACAAGGTCTTTGACAATGAGAGAAATAATTTTAAATATTGTATCATGATATTTCATAATATCTTGGAATGGATAATGAAAAATGATATCAATATATATCTTAAAATTGTGTCAAGAAATACCAACAAAAAAATTTCAAATGCAAAAAGACCCCATTGGTTGGGTTTAGGTTGAGCTATCAATTTTGTATTATTTTGATTTTTGACTGGAAGTTTGAAAATTGTCCAAATAAACCCCTTTATTTGATTTTTGTTAACTATAATTAATTAAAAAAAGGGTTATATAGCGTGCACATGACCACTTAACACATCAATAACACAAAATTGGTCCCCCCCCGCCCCCCACCCCCACTTAATATATTGGGTTACGGATCAATATATTGGAAAAATACGGAAATCTATGAGAAAAATCGGAGTATTAAATAAATAATTAATAATCAAATATCAATCAATCCTCACGAAAAAAAAAAAAAAATAGTGGTTGACATCTCAAATATTCACGAGATATTATTTTTGTCATACCGATTATCACTTATCTGACATCATATCAAGGATATTTTTTAAAATTTAAATGTTGATAATTATTATTAACTAATAACAATAATAGTACTTGACAAATGAGTACTACCGTGTACCAACAACTCTGTTTCTAAAATCAATGAATAAAAAAAAGTAGCTCGTATCAGGCAGTTGGTTTCTTATAACCTACGGTTGAATTAGAGACTTAACTGCTTGATCTTTTGCCAAGTTTACAAGTTCTATGACCAAAACTAAAAATTAATAATAATAAATAATTAAATAAAAAAAGATTTTTCAGAGTATAGAGAGGTACCTCAAATTTCGGGAGCGCATCAAAAATGGATTTAAAAAGCTGAAATGCAGTTTCGTTAATGGAGAAACTTGGGTCATCTTTGGGTTTGTTTTTTTGATTATCTGGGTCTTTGGGTCTGGGGCACAGGAAATCAAAGAAAGGAAAAGACCACTTAAAAGTTGAAGATGAAACTAAATTTCCTCCTCCACGACACTGAACAGAGTCTTTGCTACTAGAGGGCCAGGTGAAAAACGCTATAATGGTATAGTTTGGTAGCTCATAAACTTTGAATCTCACGAAGGAAGATGGTCCTTCATTCCGACTGATTTCTGTGTATAGACTCCAAATTGCAGTCCATGCATCGTGCAAGATATCAAGGATCACCACGAAATTTGCCAACTCTAAACCACTGCTATACCTGCCATCATGACATGAATCATAGGAAAAATAAGCTAACAAATGATGATGCATCGAATTTATTGGTCAAGAAACAAAGTTGAAAGGAAGAGGGAAAGAGCGAAGGAAAACAAAGACAAAAAAAATAAGGAAAGAAGAAATGATTTGCGTTACAATTGAGTTTTGCTCATCCTCTCGATCTATTGCTTTGTTAGATCTGCTTTAGGAAAAGATCAGCCACAGGACTAGTTGTGCAACACTCTTTGCTAGTTATGACAATGATGAGAATGAAAGCCAATGTTAATCCATGGTCTCAGGACAGAAACTTCGTAGGAAAGAACTAAAAAGCATCACAAGACTTCAAGTCAATGTCTGTATTCTACCTATCGAATATTTATTTATATATTCCTCATCATTCTCGAACTTGCTCTGGCCCATTACCCTTTATTTCTTCCGGCTTTTAAAATACCATACCATATTTTTTTTAAATTTTTTTTAGGGAAAGGTAAGGACTAAAAGACCATACTTTTTTTTTTTTTTTTTTGTTTCAAGGCAAAATTGTAAAATTGACCCTTTAATTTTCATATTTTTTTTCATTTCAGTTCTCTAATTTTCAGTTTTATTAATTCAGTCTTCTAATTTTCAATTTTTGTCAATTCAGGGATCCGTTACAACTCAGTTATAGCTGCCGTTAAAACCACTAAAACAGCACCGTTTTGCATTTTTTTTTTTAAATTCGGAATTAAAAGAAACAAGAAAAATCTGGAAAAAGAAAAAAAAAACAGAAAAAAGAAAAAAGAAGAAAACATTAAGGGGAACGATGTCGTTCCCCTTCCCCTAAATCAAAACAAAACAAAGGACCCAAAACAATTTAATCCTTATAACATCAATTCAAAGCAAGAATCCTGTTTAACTATCTGGGAATTGTATACAATGAATGAAAAAAAATAAAATCTACAACAAGCAATAGAATAACATAGAACTCGTTCCCGCTTTTCTTTTCTTTTTTTTGGTGAAAGAGACGATTACATAAACTAAGAAAGAACTACAGAAGCAGGACACAGCCTGTTAAAACCCAGACCAATAGTGTCTTGTTCAAAGAAAACAGAAGCGTCCACAGGCGGACTATCAAAAATTCTAAAATCTAAGTCTTGATTAGCACCTAACCTTGCAAGAGCATCAGCACATTGATTCGACTGGCGGAAGCAGTGTCTAAATTGCACCTACTGGAACTTAATGATCAGCATCCTACAATCATCCAAAATGGGAGAGATTACATCATTTACATAACCCGACTTGCAAAAAATTTCCACAATGGATTTAGCATCCATTTCAACAATAAGAGAGGGGATGTTCAGATTACTACACATGAATAACCCATCCCTTAAGCCCCATAATTCAGCCACAAAGCTATTTGTGGTCCCTATATGCCTTGAAAATCCGGAAATCCATTCCCCATGACTGTCACACACAACTCCACCACAACCAGCCAACCCCGTACTGCCTGAAGCACACCCATCCGTATTAAGCTTAATCCATCCCTCAGGAGGCTTCTCCCACCGACAAGTGACTACCACCCTTGGCACGAGACACCTTGGAGAGCTAACACAGTACATGAACTCAGTGCACATATTCTCAATTTCATAAGAAAGCTTCAGACTCTGAGCTTTGCCAGAGAACACCGCCTGGTTTCTGCTTTTCCAGAACATCCAAACTGCAAAAGAAAAGAGGATACTCCAATGATTTCTACCATACATCACCCTGCTGCCCCTACTCCCATTCACACTTAGCCACTCTTGAAGGTTACTGCCCCAAAAGGATTGATTCATGTAACTAACTCCCAATTGCAACCAAATAGCTCTAACCCGAGCACAATCTCGAAGAGCATGCAGAACCGACTCCCTTTCTTCTTGACAAATAGGACAAAGATCATCATTACCAAAACCCCTCCTAGCCAGGTAGCCCTTGACACCAATGCTATCATGCATCCATCTCCAAATAAAAGTTTTTATTCTAGGTAAGGTGTTCAGCTTCCAAATCCACCCCATAGATAAGGCAGGCACCAGATTAGAGTTATCAACTAAATTATAAGCACTTTTAATATCAAAACCACCTCTAGTACTACCTGCCCAAACTATCCTGTCAGCCCCTCTACTTGTGATCGACACAGGAGTGGCTTGAATCAAATTTTTTATTTCCACAGGCAGCACAAAAGGAATACGATCCCAATCCCAGCCCGAATCAGACAAAACATCCTTAACCTCAAGTAATTCAGCTTCACGGGGCAGAGGGCCTAGGATCCTATGACGAATGGGACCCCCTTTGATCCAATTCCCAAACCAGAAACTTTGATTGCTGTCTCTTCCCACCAGCCACATACTACCTTTGTTGAAAACCTCCCTTCCTCTCTTTATAGCAGACCAAACCTGAGAGCACGGAAGACGGTCAGCGTTAATAGCACTTGCTCTCCTACCAGTATAGTATTTCTGCTTCAAAACCCTTGTCCAAAGCATGTCTTGCTCTGTATGCAATCTCCAATTCAACTTTGCAAGGAGTGCAGTATTCCTCCCTCTTGCCGTTTGAAGACCAAGGCCTCCTTCCTCCTTAGTTCTAGTGACTTTTTGCCAACTAACCCAGTGCATCTTTTTTTGATTCTCCATAGTACCCCACAAAAAATTTCGGTTCACCCTATCTATACCATCCAAAACTCTACCCGGAAGGGCAGCACACTGCATCACATAGGAAGGAATAGCCACTAAAGATGCTTGGATAAGCACCGAACGCCCCGCCAATGAGAGCAAATTTGTTTTCCAACCCGCTAGTTTTTGTTTTACTCTATCAAGAATAAAATTGTACTCTCGAGAGGACATACCCGGTTGTCTAATGGGAATACCCAAATATTTTCCTAGGTAGGAAGTAGGGGCAAAACCCAGAATATCACAGAAGGCCTCCCTATCATCCAAATCAACATTGGAAGAAAATAAAACTCTCGACTTAGCTTCACTGACTGTTTGCCCAGACATCTTGCAAAACTCATCTAGAACATCTCTGATGGCACAGCAATTAATATTATCTGATTTAGCAAAGAACACCAAATCATCCGCAAACATCAAGTGGGAGACTGAAGGGCCTCTTTGAGAAACTTTGATCGGCTTCCAAAGCTTGGTGCTACATTTTTCCTCAATTAGCTGCCCAAGAAAATCCATGCATAGAATGAAGAGATAGGGAGAAAGAGGATCCCCTTGCCTTAGCCCTCTAGACGGGTATATCGGATCCAACGCTTCCCCGTTAAAAACAATCGAAGTAGAGACCGTCATCACACAACTCATGATGGTTTCAATCAGATCGGTAGGCATATTGACTCTAATAAGCATATCTCGAATGAAACTCCACTCCAATTTATCATACGCCTTCTCAAGATCAATCTTTAAAGCCATATAACTTCCCCTTTTTTTTGCCGAGGGAATGGATGACCTCTTGAGCTATTATGGCATTATCAATACCCTTTCTCCCTGGAATGAATGCCGATTGGCACGGAGCATTGAGCTTGTCCAAATGCGGTCTCAACCTGGAAACAATAATCTTCGACACAATTTTATACACCGTGTTACACAAGCTGATGGGTCTGTAGTTGCTGAGTGTCTCCGGGCCTTGAATCTTAGGAATGAGTGCAATATGTGTAGTATTAAGATAATCCGGAACTCTCCTATCAGCAAAAACTTTTTTAACTTCATTAATAACTGAACTACCTACAGTTGGCCAGAACCTTTGAAAAAACCCCGCATGAAGCCCATCCGGCCCAGGAGCCTTAAAGGCTTTTAAAGACCATAATGCAGCCTTTATTTCCTCCTCCGACACCTCTCCATTAATACAATCTTTTTCCTCCTCCGAAAGTCTAGTCTGCCAAGGAGAAATCCTAGGGGGAAGGGCCGGAACACTAGAGAAGGAAGTAGTATAAATATCACAGTACCCATTCTTCACAAAATCTTTGACATCGAACAAATGGTGTGCAATATTTTCAGTTTAACCATGAAACAAATTCTGGAAACAAAAAGAGACAGACCCAGAACACAATAGTCAATACCATGCTTTGGTTTGGCTACTGAGAAGAAAAGACAAAAACTTCAATGGAGTCCATTACTTGCCTTAGTTGATTGCGTGGAGGCTGATTTGGGTCCTTTGTTTTGTTTTGATTCAGGGGAAGGGGAACGGCGTTAATGTTTTTTTTTTTTTTTTAGAATTAAAAAAAATGCAAAATGGCGCCGTTCTAGTGGTTCTAATGGCAGCAATAACTGAGTTGTAACAAAACCCTGAATTGACAAAAATTGAAAGTTAGAAGAATGAATTGACAAAATTGAAAATTAGAGGACTGAAATGAAAAGGTGAAAGTTAGAGGGTTGGTTTTGCATTTTTACCTTTTGGTGACTTGAGTTGAGTTTGTAGTTAACTCAGATTTTGTTAGGTTACAGTGATGGTAAACCATAATTTATATCATTTTAGCAAGTTGACGAATAATAAGTCTAATAGCAATCACACATGAGCTGGTTATTAGTTAATACCAACACTTATCTATCAATTACATCTTATTATTTGCTATTTATTTAAGCAAATCGTTAAAAAAAAAAAAAAAAAGAAGTTATGTTCATGGACCTATACGTTTCTGTATTATAGTTATTTTATTTTGTTTTATTTTTATTTATTTTTTAATGTACGTGATTCACATGGCCACCCTTTGTTGTATACAAATTCTAGTTTAATGAAATAAGAAAAATTGAAGATGATCACTGTTTTCCAATTTTTATAGTGAAGAAAAGAAGTAGGGGCAGGGTGAACCTAGATTTAAGAGAGTCCATAATCTTTCATTCTCTCATTAATGGAGCTTAATTGGTATGAAAAAAATAGAGAGAAAATAGTATGAATAAGTAATTTTGACATTTTCACTCCAACATCTTTTCTTTTTTTTAATAATCGGTCACTCCTCCAATTTATTAAGAACAAATTAATTTAGACAATGATGTATTAAGAATTTAACACCACACACGAATTTTTTTTTCCTTTTACTTTTTTCCCCCTCTCTTAAGTCTTAACCAAAAACTTCAAATTGAAAATAAAAAATCTATATTTCTCTCTTTTTCACATCTTCCTTGAACCCTACCTCTGCCTTGCCCAGTACAAGAGTCAAGTAGCACTCAATCTTAAAATTTAGAACTTGTGAACTAGAAAGTTCTTAAAGTAGTGACTTTTTATTTTTATTTTTATTTATATATATAGGAAAGTAGTGAGTCTAGTGACTTTGATTGTGTAGAAAAGCAGCGACTTGTTGAAAACGAAATAACAATTGAATTTCTTCTGTCTTTTTCCTTTTATGTGGCATGAAACCCAAATGAGATGTCCGATTCTTTTTATTAGAAAAGCCAAATTTATGGCAATTTCGTCACTTTCACCCGCCACTTGCACCTCACATAATTTCCACCATTTTTCTTCCGAGATAGTGATAGTGTGTGTGATACCTAGGAATGGCAACAAGCGGTTATCCTATTCCTTGCCCCCGCTCCACTTCTGCTTTGGGACGGTTTTTTCTTCTGCCCCACCCATCTTGCCATGCACACTCAATTTTTATATATATAATTTATTAAAAGCTTACTTTGAGTATATTAAATTAAAACTCATAAAACATTAAAAAACAATTCTAACATAATAAAACATTCTCAAAGCATAACAATATAACAATTTAAGTAATAATAAATACAAAAACAATTCGAATGTAGAAATGCAACAATTAAAAAAAATATGAACAAAGTTAAAGTAAATATTAAAACATAAAAGTATAAATTTAATAATACAATATAAAAAAAATCATAAATTTAAAGTTAGAATTCTAAAAATACTTATATGTCTTATAAAAAACCTATAATTTTTTTTAATTATTTAAATATAAACGGGGCGGGTGTGAGGGAAAAATGTTAACTCTCATCCCCGCCTTATTTGTTATGTGGGGTAGGTAAAACCCGTCCATTAAGGATGAGTGAGGCGGATACTCACATGTATTGGTTTAAATTGTCATCCCACATATATCTCTTTTATACCAAATGTCTTTAACCAAAAAAAAAAAAAAAAAAAATTTGAACAAAAGCATGTTATTTACAAAACTACTATAAGATATAGGGCTATAAATGAGCCGAGCCAAATATTAAAAGTTCAGACTTGTTCATTTAATTTTATTTCGAACACAAGTTGAGCTCGAACTCATCATCAAACAAGATTACACGTCCAAGTTTAATTCATTTACTTGCTGTAAATTTAAGATTGTTCATGAACTACTTGATTAACTTATTATTTTTCTATATATAGTAAAACCATAACTAACATGTCTTACTCCTCCATAAATTTTTGATTTTTTACTACAAATGCATGGTTTATGTTATGAATAAACCATAAATAATTGACAAACTTATATAACCCAATTATAAATCTATATAAATCTATATAAATATATTTTCAGAAAAGTATACATATAAATATATAGTATTATATATAGTTAATTTGAGTCATAATGTTTTCAAGCTTGTTTATGAACGCGTTATTATGTTTAAGCTTAACTTGTTCAATAATCAAGTTTAAAGTTGGGCTTGAGCTTGGTTTGTTTAATAAATAAACAACATAAACAGACTTTTTCTTGAGCAAAGCTCTATTTGTTCATAAATAGCTTGATTCATTTATAGTACTAATAAGATATTTCTTAGACATACACCTAATAGAAATCTCTCTTATTGGAGGGGGCAAAAAAGTAGAAGGAAGAATATAGCGTTAACCAGCTCACAAGTTTTGTTGTCATACTAATTTGGCTTTTGTAAAATTCAATGTTTTCTTATTTTTACTCCTATTTTTTTTAATAGATACAATAAAATTTTAATCTATGACATCTATTTTATGATAATTATCCTTTATTATTAAGCCAAGATACCAGTTATTTTTTTGTATAAGCGGGGTTCAAATTCTAAATTCTTATGCAACGATAAAAAACTTTATTCAACTATCTATAACTTACTTTATTTTTACCATTTAATAAAAAGAAATTCAGATAATGATATATAAAGATTCAACTTAAGAAATTTTATTTTTCCCTTTCACTTTTTCTTTTATCCCCATAACCAAAACCTTGTAACGAAAATATAATTTTTCCTATTTTTTCCACATCCTCCCCCGACCTAACTATATTACAAATTGCATTATATAAACCCTATCATTAATGTATCAATTGAACTGCTCCTTTCACTCTCAAAATCCTATTTGTGACTTTTGTTGGAAAATGTAGAAATATTAGCAAATCATGAACGGTCTTGTTGGGGAGAATTATGCTCACTATTTCAATGGTATAGAGTGGCCTTTCCTTGCTGAGAGGGAAGAATAAACAAAGCCAACTATTCCTTTGATAATGATGAGTAAAACTGTTTTCATCTACTCACATCCAAGTATCGAACCCCAAAATAGTAAAGAAAGACAAAAAATTTTATTATACAAAAATTTAAAAAGTTGAAAAGATGATGTCCTTAATTTACAATTTATTGGGTAATGACTTCGAAATACCACACATGTTTGAAGGGAAGTGCACACATAGATATTGAAATATGCAAATCTCTGTCATACAAAATTTAAAGGAAACTCTAGGGAGCCATTGTTGTCATACAAAATTGAAATATGCCTCATAATTGTTGTCATTCTTCAATAAGTTAGTGAGACTAGAGCTATAAGAAGCTCCCGTAATATCTCTATACTCTCCCCACCATTTCATGAAGCTGCTCCCAAGTAAGAAAATCTTGGAAGATATTGCACAATTTTTCATCAAATCAAATACATACTTTTCAAACTCAATTAGTTCTTTCTTTGCAAAGTCTTTCTCCTCATCACTTGATTCTCCGCTACACAGCAATTTGCATGAAATGAGAGCCTCCTCAACATGTGCCCAAAAGCAAGAATCCTCTGTCAGACTTGACGCCACATTCTGTTTCTTCAATTCATTTGGAACACTTGAAGGCTACTCAATTTCTTTCAGCCACTGCTCCAATTGTATGTATTGTTTTGACCTTCCTTTATTTAAGTAGTCTTTTAGGCCCTTGTTGTAGTATTCAGCAATGTCTAGTGGCTCAATCATCCTTCGGTAATTTGTTGCCTCGAAGAGTGAACAGGTACGAAGGGAGTGGCCTACTATTTGGGGCCTTTTCTCTACTTGATCAACCATTTCTTCCCAATAACATGCGAGGAATTTTTTAAACTTTAACAGATCGATATCAATCATAGTCATTCCAATATGGTTTTCAAGCTTATATCTGTCATAGTATCCAATTCCTTTGTCTTTAGACAACTTCTTATACTGTTCTAGATAAGCCATATATACTTTTATTTCATTCAACCCCCTGGTGGGATCAAAAGCCTGCTTGTTTAAAATTGCCATCTCTTTTTCCCATTTTTCTGTCTTTGCAATGATAATGTTGATATCAACGTTCTGCAGTGGCTGCAATAACTTGTAAAAATGAGCTGGGCTAGAAGGGAAGTTTTGAAAGATCACAAGGACAAAGACAGACTTCAAATTGTAGTAATTTTTACTCATGTAAGAAACATTAGAGGCTTTGGTTAGTTGTTAATACTTAATCAGTAAGCATTTCATTCATTACATTATTCTATTTCATGTATTGTCTAGGTGTAACGTATTTGTACCATACAAATGACATAGCTCAAATAAGCATTCTAATTATATACGATTCAAAAAGAATTGTAATTGAGTTACCTGTGATTGCACCAGTCCAATTGCTGCTAGTTTTGTAATAATGCCTGCCCGTAATGGTGGTGTAGTCCAATCAATTAATGACTCATGATCGGTAGTATCCTTGCAAAGTACCTTACGATTGAGATGCTCCACAAATGTTCCATAGGTTTCAAAAACCTTATTAGGATCTTGATTTTCAGGACTCCCTATATAGGCTGTCATCAACAACTCCAAAATGGTTTGGGGGTCCTCAAAACAAGAACAACCCAACACCGAACACAAGAGAAATGTTCCAAAAGGCTTGTAATCATTAATTAAGACTCTAGGAACTGGATCCTGGTTAGAAACCACACGCAAAAAGCAAGAGTTCCATGCTGCATATTTAGATATGGTTTCCTGCAGGCCTTCATCACCAATAAGGGGTGAACCAAAAGTGATGCAAAGTGGGCGTTTGGTGGTTGAAAAATTGAATTTTTCTAGCAATGATATGGTGAAGAAAGTGGCAACAGATCCTCTCAAAGAGTTTCCGGTGATAATTAATGGTTTGAAATTGTCAATCTACATTATGATATGAATCTTACAATGTTTATAACTGGCCAAGTCACATTCTCATGGTTCAATAATAGAAAAATATTCGGCATGCATATTGTACACATTGTTAAATGTTATTATGCCAACTATGAATATTGGTCACTAACCCGTATTGGAAATATAAACATACAATTATGCCAAAATTAATAAAATTAACTTCCTAATGAATTCAAAATCTATGAGAGTTTAAAATTTTATAACTTCAGCTTAATTATACATTATCTAAAACTAATATTATTATCGAATTTACTTTGCATAGATCAATGTTAACATCTTCATACTAATAAGTGCAACTTTTGAAATTAATCTGTCAATAGCAAGTGGAGAGTGCTTTTAGGCAAGAGTATAAATTGCTTAACTTGTTAGGAGTGAATGTTCCTAGATTACTTGGCAACTAGTTCTAATGGGTGGAATCAGTTATCCGAAAGTTTTAGTGGATAAAAGTGAGTCCAAAAAGGACTCATATTTATAAAAATTACCTTCCATATTGTAGGAAAACTTACAATCTGACCAAGATGTGAAAATAAAAAAATTAAGCTTGTGTTCTAATTTGATTATTTAGAGATATATGTCCTTTAAGGTTTTATTTTATTTGATTTTATAAGGTTGAATTTTATCAACCATCTTGTTGGCTTTATTCCGTGCCAAATTTACTTGTATTTTAGCAATTAGTAACCCTGTATTTAGGTGGGAATCATGTAAGGGTAGTGTGTGAGAGAACGTGAAGAAATGCTCAAGATTGTGCAAAGAAGCAAGGACTCGCGATTGGATCTCACGGGTAGCTCACGGCTTGCAAGTTGCCAGAAATTGCACATGCACCAAGCATGCAAAGAAGTTGAACCGTCATGCCAGCTGTAGCACTATAGGACAAAAAGTCCAATTTGGCCATTCAGTTACCTTGCGGCTGGAACTTGCGGCTCAGTTAAGTTGCAAGGCCAAGTCGCCAGCCAGCTCTATTTTGAAAACCTGACTCTTCGCCTTCCACTCTCACCCTAGTATATATACCCCTTATTCCCACGAAATGTAAAGAGCTTCTAGAAAGAATATTGAGAGAGAAATCCTAGAGAAAAACAAGATTGACTCATCCACAATCTTTACATAGAGACTCTTCAAATTCCTCTACTCTCACCCTCTCCATTGTTAAATTCTTGAGAGGTTCTTGACCAAATCTTTTTCTTACCATACCCACATCTGTGAGAAGGCTTTTTGGTGTTTTGGGAAGCAGTTAGGAAGGGACCAATGGTTACTGGTTGATGCTATGGGCTATAGCGAAATCCAGTAAGCTAGAAAAGACAAAGGTTCGGCGTAACCTCATTGGAGCAAAAAACTTGGAGGGCTTAGGTACACTGGGTAGATTAGGCTTGGAGGGTCTATTGCTGTTCATGTATCCCAACTACATTTTCTAGTGGATTATTGACCGCTTGGAGGGCGGTGGAGAGGCTTTACGCTGAGAGTTTCGGTTTCCTCTTCGATAACACATCGTGTGTTGTCCTTGTGTTTGCATCTCTCTTCCCTTAATCTTTGCCATTTAATTAATTTTTGCTGTGAATGTGATTTTATTTGGTCTAAGATTGTTTATCAATTCTGTTATATGTTTATGTTCATATTCCGCACATTAATTGTTTGATAATAAGCTTGAATTGATAATTTGTAAATTGCGGGTTTAAACGTTCAAGGTGTTTTATACACTAATTGAACATTCAGATTTTTTCCATTTTCCCTATTCTAATAAACACTTCAACTGAATATAATTTTTTTTAAAAATAAAATAAAAACTCCAACTAAACCAATTGGGATATGGAAAATTGTAAAATCAAACAAGTTTCTCAAACCCATAATATAACTATATTAAAGTGGAAACTTAAGTTAAAATATCTGGACTCCAATTTTGTGCCAAATATCTTTTTAAATTTTCCAATAATTTGATGCCAAGTGTCATTCTATTGTTTAATAATTTAATGTCAAGTGTCTTTAGATATTAATTAATGTACTCTAATTTCTTGCAGAATTTTCCTAAAAAAAAATTATTGCAAAATGTCTTTTTAATTTTGTGTCAATTATATATAAATGCATATTCACGTATCTAATTCTTAGAAAATATAGAAAGACTCTCTCTCTGTCTCTCTCTCTCTCTCTCTCTCTCTCTCTCTCTCTCTCTCTCTCTCTCTCTCTCTATATATATATATATATATGTAACAGTCATTCTGAACAGTTAACAGTACCAACATGCATGGAAGGAAGAAATAAACTGATTTACAAAATAAAAGTCAAGAGTTTACATACACAGTTAAGAATATATTTGATAGTAATTGGCAACATCATCAACCATTGACACCACTAAAATGGAAGAGTGAGATATGTAATAATGATACTGATAAGCCTATAAAAAATTAAAATGGAAATCTCTCTATTAAATAAAAAGGATAAGTTTCATTAAAAAAAATCATTTGGATGGCGCTAGGTGCATAACTATGGCTCAACCCCTTCTTTTTTCATTAAAAAAAAGAAAAGAAAAAAAGAAGATAAGTTATACAAAACAAAAAGGTCAAAAGTTAGTGTTTTGGAACAGGACAATACTATACAAAATATTTTTCCAGAATAGATTTCATAAATGTATAAATGTTAAGTTATCATTGATTCTTATTAAGACCACCACTAATACCATTTTTTTTTTTTTTTTTGTCTACCTTTTAAAATTTGTCTCCTCAATGATTATGAAAAAAGATTGTGATAAAATGGTAGTAGTGCTATGAACATAACTCTTTTATTTATTTATTTATTTATTTTCACAATAAATTTCGTAATTGTTGAGTTAGTCAACGGTGAGTAGTAAAGAAAAAAATGATGAGTTCATGAATTTCAAATGTGTCCATCACTTGCAATCACCCACTCAACAATTATGAAATTTGTTGGAAAAGAATATGTGATTGTAGTCTAGACACATTGTTTGGAGCATCTTGTAATGTGTGGTTTAGATATGAAAAGTGATATCAATATCTAGAAAATTGGGCTGAGAATACGAACAGAAATACGTGAAAGATTGCAAAATGATTTGTTTATTTAATTTTTTTTAAAAGACTGAAATATATTAGGTTTACGGATCAAAACATCGGAAAATACCAGAAATTTTAAAAAAACTATAATAATCAAATATCATACTTTTTTTTTTTCTTTTAATATAATGATATCTCAACACGAGTTATTATTTTTGTCATACCAATTCAACTAGATATCATTTCAAGGATAGATATTTAATTTAAATCCTTGATAGTAATAATAATAAATGGGTTAAAAATGTGACAAAATGAATGTGTAGAACCTTTGAAACATTTGGATTTCTATATTGAAAGCATGCAATTTTAATAAGTATTTGGAATTTACAAGAGTGAGTCATTTTTTTAATTATTTATTTTTTCTTTGTAGATAGTATGATACATTTGATTAATCTAATTTATTATTATTTGTAAAGTCAAAGGTAAACATTGTTCACATATTTATTTTCTCCCCTTTTTTTTTTCATTATCATTATTTCTTCCTTTTCTTCAGTTAAGTTTCTTTGTTAAGAAAACATTTAAAGATAAAAAGTAACCAAAAAAATAAGAAGTCTATACAATATAAGTTGCTTTTGCAGGTGAAATAATTCTTCATCACACTTCTAGGTTTTTTTGTGATAGAAAAATGTAGTAATCCCAAATTATAATTAATGCAAATTATTAACTTTTTCTTAAAAAAATAGAAGAGCCTCTGAGAAGCATGCGATAATTATGGAATATTAGCTTCTGAGCACGCGCTCACGCGCATGCTTAGAGGCTCTTCTATTTTTTTGGCAAAAATTAAAAATTTGCATCCATTATAAATTAGGATTACTACATTTTCCAGTCACCAAAATACCTAGGGGGAGTGATGAGTGTTATGCGTTTGTACCAAATATTAAAATTATTAACCTGTCTCCACGCATAACACTCATCACACCCCTATCTTTTTTTGTGATTGGAAAATGTATTCTAATTTATAATGGATGCAAATTATTAATCTTTACCAAAAAAATAGAAGAACCTCTGAGCAGGCGCCTGAGCGCATCACGCGCCTGCTCAAAGGCTAGTATTCTTTAATGGTTTATCTATGCTAATTTAATGTTTGTGTACTCTTGAATTAGTTAATCACTTAAATTCGGTGTTAATTATTAGTTTAGCTTAAATGCCATTAGTTTTATTTTTGAAATTTGGTGTCTAAACCATTACAATAATTAAAATTTGGTAAAATTTCAGTCGAGAAAATTGAAAATTCTTTCCAATAATGGAAAATTATTATGCCGGGGTGCTTCTTCTAACAGGAGTGGGCCCCTGTGTAGGACCCATGAGTAGGGTCCAAATCACTTGTGAGGGTAAGGAGGACTCCACCGGGTGGAAAGAAGGGCGCCCAAAACACTTGTGAGGGTGGTGAGGACTCCACCAGGTGGAAAGAATAATTTCTCGTGAAGAACAGTCAAATTCAATGATCATTTTTGTTTCAAACCATCTATTTTCCATTAACTAGGAGAAATGTTTAGTATTTGACAAAACAGAACAATGAAAATTGATTAACAGAACAGCATCCAGATGTTTAGACCTATAAATTGCGTGTAAGAAATTATTGGGGCACCATAGACATAGTAAGATAGAGTTCTGAATCAGCTTGCAAGTTGTAAAACATAACCATGCCAATGTCTAGCTTGAAAAAAGTAGTTTACCTCGTTTCTCTGGTCGTGTTGGCCATGTTACATTCCTCATTTAATGCTGCTTCTCTTTTTGTGACTGAAGAGATAGAGGCAGATGCTCTTCTCAATTGGAAAGTCAGTCTTCAAAACGAAACCCAATCACACCTGACTTCGTGGACTCTCCTTCACAATGCAACCAATTCTTCCAGCAATCAAAATACAAGCTCAATCCCATGCAGTTGGTCCGGCATTACATGCAACCAAGTACGAAGTGTTATTTCATTAGACCTGACTAACTCAGGCTTGAAAGGTACGCTCCATGAATTTTCATTCTTGTCTCTCCCCAACCTCGCATATGTTTATCTCAGCATGAATGAACTCTTTGGCACAATTCCTATTGAAATTAGTGGCCTTTCCAAACTCATATATCTTGACCTGTCCTTTAATAAGTTATCAAGGGAAATCCCACCACAGATTAGGCTGCTAACCAATCTTGAGGCCTTGCACCTTGGTGAAAATCAGTTAAATGGTTCAGTTCCCTTGGAAATAGGTCATTTAAAGTCACTCGTTTACCTTTCTTTGCATGCCAATGATCTCCATGGCTGCATTCCTAATTCACTAGGTAATTTAATCAACTTGGCTTATTTGTACCTCCGTAATAATCAACCTTCTTGCTCCATTCCTTCAGAAATTGGAAACCTCTCCAATTTAATTGATGTTGACATGAAAAACAACAGTCTAACAGGTCCCATTCCTTCTAGCATTGGAAACCTAGAGCAGCTGACATGGTTGTATATATATCAAAATCAAATCTCTGGCTCCATCCCTCTAGAAATAGGGAATTGAAGTCTCACACTAGAAAGCACGGATGCGGCTGGGAGGGTGCTGCACCCGAGTCCGATGCGGGACGCGGCGTCCTACGCAGTTGACCGTGCGTCGGTGCCGCGTTTTTTTTTTTTTTTTTTTTTTTTTTTTTTTTTTTTTTTTTTTTTTTCGGATTCGCGCCGACGCGGCTCGATTCGCGTCGAATCGGGCTAATTGGGCCAGAATCGGGCCGTATCGGCCATATCGGGTTGTATCAGCCGGCGACCGATACGGCCGATACAGCCGAAATAGGCCAGAAATTGGCCTTGAAACTCGCCGATGCAGCCGAAATTCTGACCTTAGATGTGTTTCTTGCCTTCTTCTTTCTTTGTTTTGTGAATAAAGGTATATTAATGTGTTTTTTAAGAATATTTTAATAGTAAGAATATATAGAAAATATAAATAAAAATATTTTTAGTAATTTTTTAATCGCCGAGTCCCCCGCACCCGCACCCTACTTTTTCAAAAATTGCCAAGTTCCGCACCTGCACCTGCACCCTAGTCCCGAAACGCACTCGTGCTTCATAGGTCTCTCAACTCTTTACGTCTTCAAACAAATAATCTTTCTGGCCCAATTCCCTCATCGTTAGGGCTCTCAGCAACCTAACCTTCTTACATCTATTCAACAATCAACTTTCTAGCACCATCCCTAAAGAATTAGGAAACTTGAAGTCTATAACCAGTCTTCAACTAGGCAGAAATCATTTAAATGGCACTGTTCCAGTTTCCTTGGGTAATTTGAGTCACTTGGAACTTTTATTCCTCAAGAGATAGGAAACTTGATGAAGTTGGTTGTGCTGCAACTCGATACAAACCACGTCACTGGCTTATTGCCACAAAACTTATGTCAAAGTGGATCTCTTAGAAACTTTACTGCATATGACAATCATCTCATAGGTCCAATACCGAAAACCTTGAGAAACTGCGTGAGCTTAAATAGAGTCCGCCTTGAAAGAAACCAACTCCTTGGAAATATATCTGAAGATTTTGGTGCCTATAGTAAACTGAAGTTCATGGACCTAAGTTACAATAGATTTTACGGTGAAATCTCACACAATTGGAGCAAGTGCCCATAACTAACCACCCTACGTATTACTGGGAACAATATTACTGGTGGCATACCTCTTGTAATTGGAGATTCAATTCAACTCCAATTACTTGATCTTTCTTTTAATAAGTTAGTTGGGGAGCTTTCAGAAGAATTTGGAAAGTTGACTTCCTTGTTGGAATTGATGTTGAATGGAAATCAACTTTCAGGGGATATACCTCTGGAGCTTAGGTTGTTAACAAATCTTGAGTATTTGGATCTATCCACCAACAAATTCACCAACTCAATCCCCAAAAATGTGGGGACCCTTTTGAAACTAAATTACTTGAATATGAGCAACAACAAATTTAGCCAAGGCATTCCAGTTGAGTTGTGTCATTTACCACATTTGTCACAGCTAGATTTAAGTTATAACTTGCTCGAAAGAGAGATACCTTCACAAATCCACAAATTGCAAAGTTTGGAGGTAGTGAATGTCTCCCATAATAAACTCTCTGGTTTCATTCTGATTGCATTTGAAAAAATGCGTGGGCTGTCAGATGTTGACATATCCTTCAATGAGTTGGAGGGTCCTCTTCCCAATAGCAAAGCTTCAAAATGCACCCATAGAAGCATTAAGACATAATAAGGGATTGCGGGGAAATGTTACCGGATTGCAACCCTGTGGTAGGAAAACATATTTCAAAAAAGGAACACAAAATCATTTTCCCTCTTCTAGGCGCACTTTCACTTGTATTGGTATTCCTCATAATTTTCATTGTTTTACAAAGAAAAAGGAGAGATCCATAGAAAAACCGAGCAAACGGCATGGACAGGGAAGAAGTGTTTACAATATCCTATTTTGATGGAAATCATAGACACAACCGAGGGATTTGATGCTAAGTTTTGCATTGGGAAGGGAGGAAATGGAATTGTCTATAAAGCCAAGCTAAAATCAGGAGTCATAGTTGCAGTGAAGAAACTTAGATCCTTGTGTGATGGTGAGATTACAGAAAGAGTTCTTAAATAAGATAAGGGCATTAACAGAAATTTGGCATCGAAATATTGTAAAATTGCATGGCTTTTGTTCACATTCACAATTCTCAATTTTGATTTACGAGTACCTTGAAAGGGGTAGCTTGGCCACAATTTTGAGCGATGATGGAGGAGCTAAAGAATTGGATTGGAGCAAGAGAGTGAATATCGTCAAAGGTGTGACGCACGCTTTGTCTTATTTGCACCATGATTGCTCACCACCAATTGTTCACAGGGACATATCAAGCAAAAATATTTTACTGGATTCAGAGTATAAGGCTCATGTTTCAGACTTTGGCACAGCTAAGCTTCTTAATCAAGACTCATCCAATTGGACTTCATTTGCTGGCACATATGGATATATTGCACTAGGTAATAGACTTAATTTTTTTTTAATCAACGTAGAAGATACAGCATATGAACATGTTGACATGATATTCTGTTTGTTTTCAGAGTTTGCTTATACGATGAAGATAACTGAGAAGTGCAACGTGTTTAGCTTTGGAGTTTTGGCTATTGAAGTGATCCAAGGAAGGCATTCTGGTGAAACCATCTCCACTCTATCTGCTTCATCTGTGGGAGAGAATTTATTGCTGAACGATTTGTTAGATATACGTCTTCTGCCTCCCACTCTTGAGGTTGAGAATCAATTGATACTCATCGTAAAGTTGGCAATTGCATGCTTGAATGCTAATCCAGAATCTAGACCAACCGTGCACATGGTCTCTCAAGTGTTATCAAGATGAACTGCACTTTCCTAGAGCCATCCACAGTCTAACTAGGACAAGAAAGGATATGAATTATATATGACACTATATTCTGTCAAATTTATGTTGTTGAAGGAAATTGTTTGTTTCAGATTATGTAATGCCTAGAGTACTACTAGAACTTTAATTGCAAGTACTATAAATTGCTTTGGGTAACACAGATTTCAGGGCACTGAGATGATACGTGTTTGATTGGTTATTTTGGTATGCATTATAAAGATTCCAAATGTAAAATAGATATTAGGGACGTATTATTGTGATCTTGGGTTTTAGCCATTCATATTCCAACTGAGGCGTATTAAAGGTAATGAGAAAATTCTTAGTTATGGTTTGCACTTTGTATGACCCTGTTGTCAAAATCAGATACTTGGATGCAAAATCAGTATCCCTTCTAGGCTAATTGTCAATAAATGATGGTAACAATTCTTGTCTACCAGATGCCATTAGAGAAGCAAAAAATGTTTTTAAAAGAGCCACTGTCCAAGAAACTTGCTGAGTAATTTTATTGGTTAGCCGAAATAAAATAAATCAAGGTGCTGTTATTATATAGACTTTTAGAAACAGAGCAAGAGAGATTAAGCAAAAACAGAAAACTGAATTTAACAATCTTCCTAACTACCAATTAGGGACTGACACGCATGTGAATCAAGGACTTAAAGGATCACGTGATCTGCACATGTATAAAATATTACACTTACTTATTCCTTGTGGTAGAAAACATGATTGAGCCTAACAATTCATCTTCTTCATGTTTTCTTTAAATCCATGGTTTAGTTGCTGGTTAGCTAGATTTCTAACAAATGTACAGTGGATAACGAACTTTATTAGATCAAAATTGAAATGACCCTCAGCATACACAATTTGAAAATAAAACAAAGAAGATGTTGAGGCTGTGCACATCAATCTTCCTAATCCTGACAGTCATTTTAGTTGGTAGACTCTTGTGTCCTCCAAAGTCCAAACTACCCCCCAAAAAAAATGATAGCAAAGCAAAATGTTATGGCTAGCTATTAAATAAAATAGTTAAAAGGCAATTGGACACTTCCAAAGACTAATAAATAAAAACACGGTTACAAAGACCAATAAGTTAGTAACAACAAAAATAATGTTGTTAACACAATAAAAATGCAACAACAAAAAATTTGAGTTTGGTTAAATTGTTAATAGAGTAATGGACATAATAAAAATTAAAGTATTAAGAAAAATTCTTTTTAATAGTGTAATGTTATAAATACAACAAAAATATTGAAACAACAAAAATTAAATTTGAGCTGAATTTTCATTTCAATAAAAGGAAATGGTAAAACTTTATATATGTGTGTGTGTGTGCACGCGCTCTTTTTGTAATACTATTTTTTTTTTTTTTGATAATCCGTAATACCAATATGTTTAAGTTTTCTACTTATAAGATTTTGTATAATTTAAGTCGGTTAATAGCTAACTCTAGAAAAATTTCACAGAGCCACCACTATGTGTACATAAAATTCTGGACATGTTTTGGAATAAACACTTTCCTTGAATTATTTTTTTGGTTAAAAATTATTTTCCATAAAAAATAAAATTAATTTTTTAATTTAAAAAAATATTTTTAATATTATCTATCTATAGATTTAGCCAAAAAAAATTTCCTATAGATGTGATAATTTATTTATTTTAAATGATAAAATTTTCCATACCAATAACTTTTTTTAAAATTTTTTGAATCTCGGATTTCAAATATTGAGAGTCGTTTGTTATCGTTGTTTAAATAACAGTTTTTAGTGTTTAAATAACATTACACGTATTTTCACATACTTTTTCATCTACATGTATTTTCAAAAAATATAAACAATATTACTAGAACAACATTACCCCACGGGCCTGAATATTCAACCACAAAGACTGAAGTTAACTAGAATCTTAATTACAGAACTACCCTCAGATATATTTTCGTTCTCAATTGAATTCACTGACTTATCAGTCGCTCTCTCTCTCTCTCTAGATTTCTGAGTTGTTCGCTACAATATTCACGTTATCTCTTCCCAGTCACTCCAGCACTCATCGGTAAGCTTTGAATCTCGGGTTTGGTTCCTCTCTTTAGTTACTCAAAAGTTTTCTTTTGCTTTCCTTCATTTTCTTCGTTACTAAACAGTTTACATCTTCTAATTTTGTTTGATTTTATCTTTTCTATTTTTGATTGCCTGAACTTTTTTTGGTAATTTAAATATGTGAAAGTAATTAGTAGATGTTAACTTTCTTTCACATTTCCAAAATTTATAGATAAGTAAATGCATTGCAAGGTATGAGTTTGCTTGTTTGAGATTCAATTGCAAGGTTTATTAGATTAATCTTTCTTCTTGTTGGCGTTATTGTTTTAGTTTCTCATGAGGTATATTTTTGTGAATAAGTTGCTTTGATTGGGCTTTTAAGAAGATGTGATGCATTCATTAATTCAGCCACATGGTTGAATTTAATTGGGACCTAAGGTACAGAACTTTTGTCGCTGCCTGTTTGAAATTTTGAGCATTCCATGGTTGAATGTATGGATCAAATTTTAGATAATACTATATACTAAAAATGGGTAGAGGGGTGAGGTTCTTGGTTCAAAACTATAACTGGGTACATGTGTAATTTACCAATAAAGAAAGAGTTTCGAAAACTCTTCTTGTTCCATAATTTTCGTATGCATGGAAATTTCTCCAATGGTGTGATTATTAAAATAGATTAACAGTTCATCTAATCGAGTTTGAAGTGTACTCATATATTCTAACTATCAATGTCTGCAATTAGTGATTTTTATGATTAGGCAGCATTAAGTCTGTGCCCTATTGCTATATTTCTATCTGTTAATAATTTCATTGGCCAAATCGTGTGAGAACATTTTCTTTGTTGATGTTTAATATGCGATTATTCTCATTTCTTGAGCTTTTTTGAGAGGATCTTCAGGGGCTTTTACTTTTGGGTGTAATTTACTTCATATATGGAACCATTTGCACATTCATCTTTTTGTTGTTTCTTCTCTAAAGGCTTTGCATATTTTCAAGCATTTGTTGCTTACGAAGTCTGAGCAGAATTTTTTACTAGGTTGTGTTTTGGTTGGAAGCTGATGGAAGGGTTCAGAACTGAAGCTCACATAATTTAGAATTTAATTCACTAGATATGCCTAAATTTGTTTGCTATCGGGAAAAATAAATACTGCCTTATTTCAGTGTCTGCTAATACTAAATTACTTCATCATAGTTTAAATTTTAGCTAAATTTCTATTTATGTGAATATTTTTAAAAAATCTCCTTCTTGTTCCATCCAATCAAGCTATTTTCCTTCTGAAGTCATTACCTTTGACCCAGTGGCAGAGCCACATGTATCCTTGGGGGGCCTTGGCCCCTCCAAAATTTTTAATTTTTTTTACAATTTAAGTATATTTTATAAATATATAAAGGTTATATGAAAAAAAATTAGGAGTTCCCCCCCCAAAAAAGAAAGCATTGATCAAATAATTTAGTAATTTTTCCTAAAAAAAGAGAGTTTAGAGTTGATATACAATTGCAATAGAATGAAATAGTTAGATAGTAAGTTTTGTGAGTAAATAGTGGAAGTGTGGAACCCCTAATTTTTAGCTCAATTTCAATTCCAATTAATACTTTCAAATCATTCAACATTGATAATATATGCAATTTGGTTGAAATTTCCTATTCTCAAGATTCCATCAAGAAATAAAAAAGCTCATATGATACTTCAATTATAACATTATGATATTGATTTGTCAAACATGGATGAAGTTTTGCAAACAATTTATATATTTTATATTTACCCACACATATATTGTGTGGATTTTTAGGGGAGTGTCTATTTTTTATTTGAGTTTATCTTGACAAAATATATAGTTCGGCCCCCCAACTCAAGATTCCTAACTCCGCCACTGCTTTGACCAGTGGGTACCTTTCATGGTGGAAAGAAAGAGATGCAAGAATCCAGATATCAGAAGCCAAATTTCACCCTTAGCACAGGTCCAACGTGGGATAGGTGTGTTGCTATTTATACCTTAAAATTTTGGTGTATATGTTGTCTGCATATTCCTATATATTTGTGTGTAATGTCAAATGTCTGGTGGATGATATTAAACTTTGCTTGAAACATTTATTGACTGGATGCTGGAACCCGCCTGTGCTCTTGGATCGTGATAGGAAATTTGTTTTGATTACTTGAAATGCATTTCATGGTGACTTTTGGAGGTAATGAAATAATTTTATCTTTTGTGGTGTGAAGCTGTCTATTATTGAGTTGACATTAGTGCTTATGTGATTGTTTGTTCAAGTGCTCTCGTGACCACTAATGTGCTTCTTCTTGTAGATTTTATTGATTCCCTGAGATTTTTGTTTTTTGATAATAATTGATTCCCTGAGATTCTAAATTTAGCAATAGGTACCCTATAATTTCAAATCCTTATAAAAAGACTCGTATGATCTAATCATGCAAAAGTTATTTCAATTTTAAGTTGCTGGCCTTATACAGAATTAAGTTGCTAAATAGTTGGTTATATTCCCTTTCAGCACTAAAGTTTAAATGGTTGTCGAACAGTTGTTTCTTAATAGTTTCTGCAGGCTGGAGCTTAAAGGAAATAAATTTCCTTGAGGAATTTCTGGAATTCAAGGGGAAACAAGAAGACACCATGCTTTGAGAAATATCAGAAAATCAAAAGTTAGTTGCCTGACCATCCAAAAGACAAGCATGTTTGGATCTCCCATTTTTTTGCAAGTTTTGCTTACTTTTTGCACAGTTATGTTGGAGTACTGAAAATCTGGTATTTTTAAGGAAGGAACCAGAGTCTCATAGCTCATAGTTAAGGTTAGATATCTGGTTGGCCAATTTCTGCACGTGCCTTAGCCCTAAAATCATTTTTTCTTTTTTAATAATTCAATAACCAAAATAAAAAAAGATTTTTGTTATTGAATTATAAAAAAAAGAAGAATAGATAATTCAATTTCTGTATGTGCCTTAGCCCTAAAATCATATTAACAGTTACTACCTGTTCCTGTGTGATTAAAAAGTAAAAAATAAGCTGTGGGATGCAGTATCAAGAAATAAAGATTGCTACTCAGGCCATCTCATTCAATGGGTCTTCCACTTATTAAAAAAATGCTAAATGATATGTAGATAAAAACACTGAGTGTTGTACACTTTGCTACATTTATGGAGTAGTTTGCATTTTCCAACGAGGCTAATGAAGGCCAATGAGCTTTAGCTCAGATGGCATGTCCTCCCCTTATAAAAGAAGGGTGGAGGGTGAGTTTACGTGTTCAATTAGTTCAATACCCACCAGGTGCTTGCATAATTTACCAATAATTTTTTTAAACAAGATTAACAGGTTTTTGCAGTCATTATTGTTGTAAAGGTTATCAAAAGACTAAGCAAATGACTGTATATTCCCCGAATTTTGCCAATCACTAGTTGTCTGAAGGAATACACAGTGGTGAGTTAATGCCCTTTAATAAGTGAGGCCTTATTCTTCTCTTATATATATGCATGCATGCACACACATACATCTCTTAGATGCTGTTTCATCTATCTCTCTCCTATGGTTTCTCTAAGATTCATACGACTTACTTAACGCTCCAAGTTCTGTATTCTCCCCAGGATTATCGGAGTGAAGGGACTTCAGCTTCAGAGTGGAGATCGAGTACTGAGGTTCTCTTTCAGCCAGATAATCCAAGTAAAGTCCGAAAATTCAAGCCCTCTTCAGTTGTTTCTTTGACATTGAAACCTTAGCATTTCTTTGGATGGAAAAGGTGAATTTCTTTTGTCACCTTTGAATTCCTTTCTTGTTGTAACATATCGATTATTGGTTATGCTACGCGGGTATATTGTATAAATTGTAGTGAAGATTAAATTTAAGTTCAATAGAACATGCAGGAAAGAAATATAAAGAATTGGCTTATAATACTATACAGATTGCACCGAGCAAACAAACTTGAATTAATAGAGAATTGTAATGATTTTGGATTGTACTTGGATTTTTTTTTTTTAATAAATGTGGGGATCATTCGGTTGATAGGCCCATAGGATTCAGAATTGGTTGAGGATTGTTGGGCCAGTGGCCCATCCGAGGTCGTGCACCCGTCCGAGGACGCCATGCTCCTCGGCAGTACGCGTCCGAGGACGATCGCGTCCGAAGACGATCAGGACGTGGTATCACCACGATCAGATCTCAGAAGTAGGTCATCCCAAGGGGTAGGGTAGCCGACTAAAGATGAAAGAGATAAGGCCAACAAATATCTGAAACTATAGCTGCCTCCGCATTAATGACCTATCAACCAACTCTCTGGCCGCATTAATGTGGAGGTGATACCTGAGCAGTAGGGAAGCAGCCTTACAGCTGCCCGTAGGAAGTTCCAGGAGGCGCCAGATGGGACAGAAAGAAATCCCCCGGGCACAATCTACACGTGTTCGGTGAAGATGGATCGCGAAGGAGAGTATATAAACTAAAAGAGGAACATGAAGAAGGGGATCGAGAGGAAAAGGAGAACACACATAAAACTGAAGAGAAAGAAGTAAGAAGAAAGGGAGAGAGAGTAACACTAGGGACTTAAGAAAAGACGTTGATTATACCAACAAAAGAGAAGGAAAACATGGTATGGGCTTGAGAGAAAATCTTGGAGGTAGATACCACAGTTAATCTAGCTCTTTACACCCACGCTCTACAAATCATATTGTCTGGGCCTTTTACGTACGAACCCAATACTGTTTAGGTTCGTCACCAAATCGTGTCCTTACAATAAATATTGTTCATCTTTTATTGTACATATTTAATATTCAAGATTTAATATATTTTGCCTATTTTAATAGGATTCAAAATAAGAAATTTGCTTAAAGATAAAGGTGATCCCCATTGATAAAAAGATAAGAGTTGCTTGAGATGGCTTGATTATGTGCAAAATAGAATAATTAATTCACTAGTGAGGAAAAGTGAGTTGATTTTAAGAATAATAAAAGAGGGCAGATAAAGACTTAAAATAGTATTAGTAAAAATAATATAAAAATCAATTAATGAGGTGATAAAGTATAACTTCAGGGAGAATACAATGGTTAAAAAGAATACATATGACCGATTTTTGATCATTCTGTTGAGGTTTTTATGTAAATAAAAAATAGACCAATAGAGAAATTCATGTTTCAAATATGGATTGCTTTAGTATAATTAAAAATGTATAAGCGGTTTTCAAGTAAATATATGGGATATGTAGGATGGAGATGGCCAGATGGCATTGAAGCTTGGAACAACAACAAATCCAACCTTGTTTCATTACATATCCCCATTTTCGTTTGTTCAGCAACAACATATTTGATCAATTGAGTGTGTGTTTGGAAAAAATTATTTTTGCCAGTTTATTTTATTATTCAGCTTATTTTTGTTACTATTCATGGAATAAGAGAGTGAATATCATTGAAGGTGTGGCTCACGCTTTGTCTTACATGCACCATGATTGCTCACCACCAGTTGTTCATAGGGACATATCAAGCAAAAATATTTTGTTGATCTTTCAATATGAGGCTCATGTATCAAACTTTGACATAGCTAAGCTTCTTAATCAAGACTCATCCAATTGGACATCACTTACAAGCACATATGGTTATGTTGCACCAGGTAATACACTTCATTTTTTAATTAACATAGAACATAGAGCATATTAACACATTGGCATAATATATATTTTGTTTGTTTGTAGAGCTTGCTTATACAATGAAGATAACTGAGAAATGTGATGTTTATAGCTTTGGAGTTTTGGCTATAGAAGTGATCAAAAGAAGACATCCTAGTGAAATGATCCCCATTCTATCTACTTCAATTGTGGGGGAGAATTTTTTTTTAAACGATTTGTTAGACATGCACCTTCCACCTCCCACACTTTAGGTTCAGAGTCAACTGATAGTCATCATAAAGCTGGCAATTACATGTTTGCATTCTAATCCAGAATGTAGACCAACTATGCACATGGTTTCGCAACTTTTATCAACCCCAAATGCACTTCCCTAGGGCCACATTGTCTCACTAGGATAGGCAAGGATATACTGAATTATTTGGAATGCTATATAATCTGTCAAATTTATTCTGCTAAACGCAATTGCTAGTTTAAGATTATGTAATGCCTAGGGTATACTACTAGTATTAGATGTTTAATTGCCAGTATTAATAACGTGCTTCAGGAAACACAGATTTTAGGGCACTGTGATTATATATATGTTTGATTGGCTATTTTGGAATGCATTAAGATTTCAATTTTCAAATGAAGTGAAATAGAGATTAGGGACGTATATTATGCTTTTTGTTTTTATTCATTCACTCTTATATATTCCAACTGAGTCGTATTTAAAAATTAAAAAAAGAAAAAAAAAAGTAATGGGAAATTTCTAGTTATAGTTTGCGCTTTGTATAGCCCTGTGTTCAAAATCAGATATTTGGATGCAAAACTCAGTATCCCCTCAAGGCCAATTGTCAATAAATGTCTGCAAGATGTCATTAGAGAAACCAAAAAACTGTTGTTAAAAGAGCAATGGTGCAAGAAACTTGCCGAGTAATTTTATTGATTGGTCGAAATAAAATACATCAAGGTGCTCAGATTATATACACTTAGAAACCGAGCAAGAGAGATTAAGCAAAAACAGAAAAAACTAAACTAACAACCTTCCTAACCGTTATACAGTATAACGGAAATAACTAACCCCGCTAACTTCCAATAAGGAACTGACACGCATGTGTATCAAGGACTTGAAAATCACGGATCTACACATGTATAAAATATTACACTAATACGACTTGTAGTAAAAAACAAACATTATTGAGCCTAAGCTACATGTCGCACAACTGCACAATTCATCTTCTTCAGTGGTTTAGTTGCTATATGATTTCTAATATATGTACAGTAGATAACAAACTTTATAGTAACAAAATTAGACCGAAGTTGAAATGAACAATTAAGGCAACACTTAGCTAGAGGGACCTTACATTTGCTGAATGTATGCCTATCGCATGAAGGTGACGGAAATAGTTAAACTATATATTAGTAGGACTTTAATGTGAATAAAGTCTTACGAATAATAATAATGATAAAAGTGGATGGTTAAAATAACTATTTTTTTAATTAAAAAAAATCCTTTGATTTTTATTCATACTAAATGAAATATCATACAAAACAAGGACTGTAATCAGGAATATCTTCAAGTGAAACTTGTAAATATGAAACAAAGAATAAAAATAAAAATAACCCTCCTAGCTAGAGCATGAGCAACGGCATTGCCATTGCATTTTACATGAGAAAAAGTGGAGTAACATCTCTGATACCATCCCCCAAGGTGTGCCTTCAAGCACATGATTGTCGGGTGCAAAAATTGGATCGTTTTGCTGTAATTTGAAGCTTGAGCTTTTAGATTAATTGGTTTTCCTATATGTTAATTTGGAGTTCATGTGCGTAAATATTTTTCTTCAAATTCATATTTGTTTGAATTTTTTAGCACTTTTTCCCTAATCTAGAGGCTCTGACAACTAATTCTAAGCTAGAATTCTATAAATAGTGAATTTGGGAAATCTTGTGAATTCCTTTTATATGGTGTGACAAATCTGAGAGAGAGAGAGAGAGAGAGAGAGAACATCCCAAAAAAATCAATTTATTGGAAGCTGGTAACCCATAATGTAAGCCAATTACTATGCACATGCGGATTCTCAACTGAACCCCAAATGCACTTTCCTAGTGCCACAGTCTCTCACAAGGACAAGCAAGGATATAGTGAATTGTTGGGAATGCAATATAATCTGTTAAATTTATGCTGCTGAAGGCAATTGTTTGTTTAAGGTTATATAATGCCTAGAGTACCACTAGATCTTTAAATGCAAGTATTAATAAATTGCTGCTGGTAACACAGGGCACTGTACATGTTTGATTGGTTGTTTTAGAATGCATTATAAAGATTTCAAATGTTAAATAAATATTAGGGACGTATTACTATTATAGTGATCTTCGGTTTTAGTCATTTAATATTCCAACTGATTTAGTTAAGGCGCATTTAAAATTAAAATAAGAAAAAAAATCGGGAAGATTTTAGTTTTAATATGCTCTGTATATCGCTATTGTGAAAAGGATCACATATTTGGATGCAGATCAAGCCCTTCCAGGCCAATGATGGTAACATTTATTGTTTGCAAGATTTCATTTAGGAATTCAAGCAATCCAGTACTTTTTTTATTTATTTGAACACACGAACATAAAAGTAGTATATAAAGTTTTTTAAATAGAATTATAATATATTACATAGTCAAATTACCACTACAGAAGGGTCTAACCTTTGTAATAATAGCCTAGAGTTATAAGGACTGAAACTCTAACACACACAACCAGTACCTAGAAATACATTTCACCCTAAAAATATTAGAGGTTAAATTTAATAATGATGTGGTTTAAACACCCATTTTTACACCCACTAATCAAATGGTGCCACCTCAGTTTTTTAAACTTGATTTCACTTAAAAGATTATAGCCTAACCCACATGATTACTATACCCTTAAATATATTCAAATATTAATTTTATAAAAAAGAAATGTTCTCCGGTCTCCTTGTCTTCTTCTCTATTATGCCCACCACATCTCTTGCACCATCATCACCAAACCACACTCGCTCCCACCGCAACCACCGCCATTGACTCTCAAGTGCTCTCCAATTGCCGCTTCTCTATGGAAAACCCAAAAAGATTACTTCTTCAACTCCCTCTCTTCACCTTCACTTTTTAGTTTCCATGAATACCTTTTCTCTTGATTGGTCAACTTTTTTCCTTTAGAAGCTCAAATCCTCCATCTTTTTCTTTCAAATTTTGTGTACCTTAACTAGGTTCTTTCAATTTTGATCTGGGTATCAAGATTTTTGATGTCAAGTTCAACTAAATAAAGTCAGTTGCTTTCTTGTGTGTGTGAAATTTCTCTTCTTTTGTTTGGTTATAAGATTTGTTCTTGGGCTGGGATGAACGACATCATTGACGGTGGCAGCTCCTTACTACGGTGAAGTCTCCAGCTGTCTAGATCCAAAATTTTTGTTTTATCTATGTTTTATTATTATTTAA
The DNA here is from genome assembly GCF_001633185.2 of Quercus lobata. NCBI lineage: Eukaryota > Viridiplantae > Streptophyta > Magnoliopsida > Fagales > Fagaceae > Quercus > Quercus lobata. The sequence continues at coordinate 72,610,036 of NC_044906.1, read as the reverse complement.
TATTGGAATATATTTAAGGGTATAGCAATCATGTGTGTTAGGCTGTAATCTTTTAAGTGAAATCAAGTTTAAAAAACAGAGGTGGCACCATTTGATTAGTTGGTGTAAAAAAAAAGTGTTTACACCACGTCCTTATTGAATTTAATCTCAAAATAATAATAAGTGACAAAGATAACATATATTATTTGAATAAATTTACTAATATGCCCTTGCTAGTTATTATATATATATATATATATATATATATATATATATATAAAAGATAGAAAATATAGTAATTATAAAGGATAAATTAGTATATTCCATGTAAAAAAACTCTACGTTGCCCTCATTTGAATCCAAACACAGGGTCAGGGTGAAATTGAATTAAAAGTAAAACTTCACCATTCTCATGCACCCTCTAAGTCTTTTGACTTGACTTATCCTATCTTTTATAGAGTAATGTTGCAGGTTTTTTTTTTTAATTTTTTTTTAATTTTTTTTAACAAATAAGGGTATTCAGATCTCTTTGAGTATCTGACTAATTTTTTGAGCATGTGCAGTCTCCCCGTCCTACACATACTAGGTTATTATAGGGAGGAATCTCATGGGAGTGGCCCCCAGATGTTGGCAAGAGATTTTGAACCCAGAATCTCATAGATATATATATATATATATATATATATATATATATATATATATATATATATCATGAGGCTTTAGGAACTACTAAGTCAACCCCTTGGAGTTATAATTTTCATAACAGTTGAATTGACAAAATTTTCACTAGTTATTGTATGACCTACACTGACTAATTTTTTTGCATGCTAATAATAACTTAATATTTTGACGATTCATTAAATTTTTTTTATTTTTATTTTTAATTCTAGATAAATTGTTGATAGTTGTCCCAAAAATTGAAATATCAATACCCATTTGGTAATGTTGTTATAGTAATAACGTTGTTTAAGTGTTATGAAAATACGTGTAGATAAAAAAATATTGTGGAAAACGTGTTATGTTGTTTAAACAACGAAAATTGTTATTTAAATAATACAACCTAACAGGCCTTAGTCTTTTGAAACACGTGTTTTTGCAGAGAGGAAATTAGCTTCTAATTTTCCATGCGAATCCGAGCAGAGAGTCAAGGTGAAGCAGAATTTACATAAAAGTTAAAATTGAATCAATTTCCTAGACATGGTAACTTCCAAGTTCCAAGTCTTACTTTTCATCACGTTCAAATGTCCAATGTCCCACATTCAAAGCTTTTTTCTAATTTTTTTTTTTTTTTTTTGTAAGTATACCAACTAAATGTCTAGGTAATTTGTGAGTCATTTGGAATAATTGCAAATGCACCAATTTTTCCAGCCAACCTCTTACCAAATGTTCCACATTCAAAGCTTTTCTCTAATTTTTATTGTGTCTAGGAGAAAAGATAACTAAGAGGAAACATAAAAGTCTTTTTTTTGGAAGAAAAACTTCCAATTTTGACTTGATTTTTTGTACACATAGTTAGAAAAATCCAATCTTAAAGTATGTAATTTGATTGGTAATTTGAAAAGGTTTTTCTCCAAACTAGTTTGGAGATACACTCTTCAAACTCCTCCTATATCTTTTTATTAGATGTAAATTTTCAAAAATTAACGTTAGATATGATGTTTTTATTATATCTTTTATGCTTGCAAAATTTCAAAAAAATTAAAGATCGATAGCTATATCATCAATCAAACTTTTTAATTTCAATTTTTTGTGATATAAAATTATACATAAAAAATGGATTTAATAATCAAATAGTAAATAATATTCAATTTAAACAAAATTTGGTATGTGCATGTTAAGAACATAAAGAAAATGCAATGCAATCCAATAGTTAGATTTTCAAAATTCGCATCCAATAAAGAGATATATGAGGAATTTGAAAGGTTTCTCTCCAAGCTATTTTGGAGAGAAACCTTGTCCTTGGTATTTTAGGGTTCGGTTAATGAGTACTCTTAAGGCATTTATTAATAGTTCATTTTAGGAAATTAACAAAGTTTTGTTTCAAACTTGGTTGTAAACTAAGACTACAACTTCCATTTAAAAAAATTAACATGACTATATATTTTGAATATCTAACAATTGATTAAATGTTTTTTATATTCTTAACACACATGTCAAATTTTGTGATAATCAAATATTATCTACTATATGATCTATAAACTTATTTTTAATATATAATTTTAGACTACAAAAGTTTGCAATGTAAACAATTAATTGATGGCATAATTATTGATCTTTTGGAAAGTTTGCAAACATGGAGAATATAAGAAGAAAATAAAAGTATAGAACCCAATGACGAATTTGTCACATCCAATAAAAAGATATTGAGTGAAGTTGTACTCTTAGGGTACGTCCTAGTTTGTAGCCAAACTTTATTCTTAGGAAAGTTCTAATATCACTTTTATAGAAAATATAAAAATCTATTAAAAAATCAATTAGGTTTTTCTTTTCTCCTAAAAAGTTTATAAAATTACTTACTAAACCAATTCCTTTAGGGCTTTCATTAACTTTTCTCATTTAGAATAATTGCAATTGCACTAATTCCTCAAGTCAGGCACCTCTTATCAAATGTCCCACATTCAAAGCTTTTCTCTAATTTTTCTCGTGATTACTAACTAATGGTATGTTTGGTTGGAATGATTTTGGGAAAGATGGAAAAAGATGAGAGGAAAATAAGAGAGAAAATAGTTGGGAAATGTGTTTGGTTGGAAGGTGGAGGGAAAGAGAGAACTAGTGGGGACCAACTATTTTCTCTTTGGGTCCACCAAATTACAATCTCTCCAAAATAGAGAGAAAACAAGAGAGAAAACTTTTGTGCATGTGAAAAGAATATTTGGTCTTTGGTGCTTCGCTACTCGTTCTTCCTTTTTTTTTTCCTTCTTCGCTCCACCTACTTCCTTTATTCACTTTGGACTTCTTTTCATCTTCTTTTATTTTTTGTTTTTTAGTTAGCTCCTACTTTCCTTTCTACGCTTCTATCTTCTTCTCTTTTTTCTTCACTTCCTTTTTTTTTTTTTTTTTTTTTTAAAATTTATTCACTCGCTTCTGCATCCTCTCTTCGCTTCTATCTCTTCTTCTTCTTCTTTTTTTTTTTCTTTTTATTTATTTATTTATAATATGGATGCCTCTTTTTTCTTTTTTGAATTGAAGGATATGTTTCAGCTATTTGGAATATGGTTGTAGTTAATTGATATGTGATAGTCATACTTATCTTTTTTAAAAATGGGAATGGATTGGACCATGAACCGAATACTAATCTAGTCTGGTTCATATAGAAACCAAAAATATTAAATTAAATTAAATTTAAAATAATAAAAAAAAGGGGGTAAGATTTAACCGGTTTTGAAGAATAGGTGAGGATGATAGGAACATGCTGTTTTTTAACAAATCACTGTTTTTTTAGATTGGACAATAAGGGAACGTGGACTCAGCAATGGCAGTAGTGGAGGCACTACACGAAGGAGCGTGGACCAAGTGTTACACCTCTTTGACAACAACAAGAACTAGCGGTTGTAGAGAGGTTCTACGTTAACTACTAGTTCTAGTTGATAGTTGAGAGAGTCTTTCACTAAGACAAAGTGAACAAACACCTGGTGATTATTTGTGTTTGGTTTTTGGTGCTTCTTGCACTACTTAACATTAGGCTTTGGCCTACCCCCATTACCTCTTTTGATTTCCTTAGGCTTTGCCGTTTGGGTCTTTGATCATTGTCTCACTATGTGGTTGTGTTGGTGAATATTATAAATGATAATTATTAGTTTACTTGGCTATATATTTGTGATAATTTGAAAACAACTTATTTAGTTAATTGTTAAAATATATATATATATATATATATATATATATGAAAATATGCTAAAATACACTTATACTTTAAAAGAATTTGATAAAATAAGAAAAAGTGAAAAAAAAAGAAAAAGAAAAAAAAAAAAGAGAGGTTTTAATCAACTATATATAAAAGTTAAAAGCTAAAAAGCTAAATCTTAAAGGTAATGTCAAATGGACAAATGCTAGCCACTTTCTCTCAAAGTGAAATGCTAGCCACATTTTTACATACAATATACTATTCATGGAATAGTTTTCTTATTTCAAATATATATATATATATATATATATTGGAGGTTTCTATGATAGTTCATGTGAGCTTCTTTGTTTGCTCTTAAAATTTTATTTTTTGAGAGTCGGGAGATTTTGAAAGTTGAAAGGAAGGACTAAATGCATTGTGACGAGTGGAGAGATGGTGTGGGGTCCAAGCTTTATGTGGGGCTGGCGGCGTAAAAAACCTAGGTAGGTCACACCAAAAAAATGAAAGGTAAGCATTGAACTAGTTCTCTCTTAGCGCGCAATAAACGATGTCATGGTGAACCTCGTTTATCAGAAAAGGAAGAAATTCAAATTTGAGAACAAGAACGACGTCAGAATAATATCATGGGGTTAGTGTACCTTTACTCGTGTGTTTGTGGACCACCGAACAATGGCGGCTTTAAGAATTTTTCTTAGAATAATCATTAAGAAATTTTAATTATGGAGAATTTAATATAATAAAGAACTTAAATATATCGATATTATCAAATAAAATACACAGTTACATGATGTTTTGTAATTTTCTTTTATTAAAAAAAATGAAAAACAAAAAAGTATTTATGAAAGATATATAAAGTGATGAAAATAGAGAATGCTGAAATGAGAGTAATAAAGTGAGAGAGTCTAAAATAATGATAAATTAAAAAGAGAAAAAATGGAGAGAGAGAGAGAGAGAGAGAGAGAGAGAGAGAGAGAGAGAGTAATGCATGATACCTATTGTGACTGTGAGCTAAGCCACAGAGAAAAACTTACAAGGCTGCCTACAACATTTCCCTTGGTATTGTTTTTTAAGAAAAAGGGAATTAAATATTATTCTTATGGAGTGAGCTGAACAAGAACAAATCTAAATAATTAGAGTTTATTTTAATGGTCTTTTTGTGGAATATTTTTCTCATTTGCTATTATTTAATCAAATCTTGTTGTTGTTTGGATTATGTTTGCTAATATTTGGGCTAAATTTTAGAATTGTGTTAAGGAGACGACAACTAAGTTATTAATTCTCAAGTTTGGCACTCAAGTTTTTTTTTATAAGATAGACAAAACATATATATATATATATATATATATATATATATTCTTTGCAAGTCAAGGTGTTCCCCTATCTTACGTTAAAAACTGAGCATGGTTATTGGTCAAAGGGAAGCTGGTATCCACTTCCTCTTTTCTTTTTCTTTTTCGTTTTTTTTTTTTTTTGTTAGAAAAAAAATCATTAGTTAATTAATAGGATTTTGGATCATTTTAAATTAGAATTGGTTCCTAAAGACCAATGAAATTGCACATATCCTGGGCAATGGCAATGGGACAATACACTACACTTCCATTTTTTACGTATATTATTATTATTATTATTATTATACTTTTTTGCTCCTTATAACATCTTCCTTCGTTGAGGTATTGCGAAATAATAACACCACCTCTATATATCTTTCTAAAACGACACTCCCTCTTAAGAAATTTTATTTTATTTAATTAATTAATTTATTTTAATAATTTGATAGTTCAATGATTTAAATCATAAATGTTTTCAATCAAGAATATCAAAATATGCCAATTAATCTATAAGACTTTTGGCTTTCTTAAGAAATTTCAAAGATTTAGAAAGTTAACAACAACGTGATTTGGGTGTCCCAAATTATCCGGGGAAGGAAAATAAAAAGACCATGCATATAATATACAAAAAACGGTAAGACACATTTCAAAACTGTGAAAGGCAAGACGCAAACAATATGAGGATATGAGTTGTTACAAGCAATATCAATATATTATTCATAAGATTAACTTACCCTTGTGTTTCAAAAAAAAAAAAAAAAAAAAAAAAAAAAAAAAAAAAAAAAACTTGTGATAATATCTAAAAACTTTGTTTTTGTTTTTGTTTTTTTTTTAATCATTTAAATTTACTCCAAAAAAATATGTTGACTATATGCAAGTATGGCTTCTAGAAGCCATACTTGCATATAGTCAACATATATATATATATATATATATATATATTTGTTTATTAAATTTCCTTATACTAACATACTAAATTCTTTGCATTATTTATTTTTTTGTTTATTAAATTTCCGTATACTAACATACTAAATTTCGATGATATGGGTCAATTGTGACTTAGCATGCTTTGAAGTATGAATATAAAGACTTGTTGGGTCAAAATATGATTAAAAAAAATGACAGAACTAGAACTTAGTATGATGAAATATGAGTATGAATGTTTAGCAAGAAGATGGAAAATATGGTGACCGTAATTCTTTGCATGAAATGCATATTATGTGTAGATGACATGAAATCATGAATGGATACTACCAGGGTGGTTGGTCTAGTGGTTATGGGCTCACTTCTAAGAGTTTGGGAGGTTGTGGTCCCAAATTCGAATCCCACAATGGAAAACTCTTGGGAAATAACTTCATTCTCTCGGCTCATGCTTATTAGTGTCCTTAATGGAACTAGGTGTCTAGTTATGACTCATTCGGATCCCCTGCTCCTGCAAGCCTGAGCCAAGTGGGTAGAGTATCACTATGGTCACGCCCAGGTGAAAGACGCCAACTCAAGTCGCCCCTCTCTACTTATATTTTGTTCATCAAAAAAATAAAAGAATGGATGAAATGTATGAACATGCATAACATAATATACGGTCATTAAATTCTAAAAGACTTATTTTTTAGTTGGATGGATTATGTGTCTAACATCTTCCCATTCGATAACCTAGCTTCAATTGTTGCTTATATTTGGGGTTCATAAGCTAAGTAATTTTCCATGTAATTTTTTATTTTTCTGAATTGTAACTAAGTTTATTAATTTTCGTATTTATTAAATTAATTGGAAACTACATTTTTAAAACCCTCAATTTAAGGAGAATGGCATTATTCGTTAACTATTTTGAGGACCGGTACCTGTTAGACCCTTCACCCTTAGGTTTTGGTTCTCGATCGCAACAGTGTACTCTGATCTATGCGCCCTATTTAATCAACTTTTTATGTATATTGTGTAATTGTGTTAAAAAAATGAAAATGATGATACGTTTAGACACACTCAAACCATTAATTCAAAGTTGATTTTCTTTATATATGATTTATTCAAAACCAATCTAAACCAGTTTTTACCCCCTCAAAAAAAAAAAAAAAAAAAAAAAAAAAAAAAAAAAAAAAAAATCTAAACCAGTTTCTCTATTATCAAACCTTGTCTTTTGAAGAAAAATATTGACTCTACCGTACCGTTGGTGTTTAAGAAAGATCTTATAAGAATAACGTGTGATTCCTTCAAGCCAAAAAAAAAAAAATTCGACAAGAAGAAGAAAGAAGAAGAATAACGTGTTTGACTTCCATTGAATTGACTTGGATCGAATAGACAGTGCTGTCCTATTTAGACTATATATATAACAGAAGTAATGATGTGTTAATTATTCGTGTCTCTTGTAGCTAGCAAAAATGGATGCCAAGACTTCCATCAGGGTTATCATCATTCGGATGCTTATTATCGTTTTGTTTCTCTCATCTACGTACACGATGGTGGTTGCCGAACCCAACAATGTCGTCCCACGAGCAAGTCCCTTGTTTTCCCATGGTTGCATGCAATATCTTTGTAAACGTTTTATACTCATGCACAGTTAGGTTTTATATTCATGCAATATCTTTGTTATGTTTGCAGAGAAAAACAGTATCCTGCGAGGAAATATTGTCCAAATGAAAATTGGTGGGAAATCCGGGCCAAAACCTTCCGCGCCTGACCACACAGGTTGTCAAATCTGCAACAAAAGTTGATCTATATCATTCAATCGAATGAAGAAAATAAAATTGTGACGTTAATGGTATATAGATTGTCTTTTTTTTATGTACTATACTTGTAATATAGGATGGAAATAATGGAAATCAATAAGCTAGTCCAATAGTGTCCCGTGTTTTGGTCCATATGTCAACATGGAAAGCTTGTAATAATTACTACGTAATGTGAGACTTTGATGTGGAAATCTCCTTTAACAAAGCTATTCAGTAATAAAAAGTTTAGTGTATAATAGAAGGTTTTAAATATTTGAGATTAAGATTTGACTACATTTCCTCACTCGTGAATTTCCATTGTTCATACTTGAAATTCATTTTGCTTTTCTTCATTTTCATTGGATATGGGTTCATACGTGATATTCCATTTGCCTTTTTTTCTTTTTCATTAGATATGGGGGAAGTGTTCATACTTGAATTCATTTTGCTTATTTTGAGGATCTCCCTTCACGAATGAGAGAGAATTAAGTGCATGTTTGGTACAATGAATGAGAATTGCAACATGAATAATAATATTTATTGCTGGGAATAAAATATATCGTAATTGAAAGACTAAACATACACACACGTTGGTTTATATATATATATATATATATATATATATATATATTTATAAGTACATGTTTGGTACATTGAATGAGAATTGCAACATGAATATTAATCTTTATTACTGGAAATAAAATTTGTTGTAATTGAAAGACTAAACATACACTCACGTTTGGTTATATATATAATGGTTGGAAAAGATGAATCAATTGAAAGAACATATTTTGTTTTTTGATTTTCTTGAAAACCATTATGTTTCAAAAGATGAGGCTTCAAAACAACATTTAAATGTGATTAAAAAATCAAATTTTGTTAAAATTAATAAAACCATTATTCGGTCTAGTCATCCTCCTCTTGAGCCAATTTTGATAACTACTAAGAAGGATGAAGTGACAAAAGAGGAAGTGAAGGCCTCTCCTTTCAAAATTGCTGATGATAAAACTCCCATTGTTAGTCTTATTGAACAAAACAATTTTATTAATGAATCTTTGCATGTTATTGGTCAACAGCTTGACCGTATTGAAGAAAAAATTGTTGAAAAAACTGTTTCTGTTGAAAAACCTGTTGTTTCTATCAAGACTGAGAAACCTTTGATTAATCTACCCAGTCATGATAAAAATTTCAAGTTCAAAACCTCCCAATCTAAAACTCTTGAAATTGTTGAAAAAATGCTTTTTGATTTAACAGTTAAAACTGAGGGTACTTCTCGAAGTACAGCCTGCATTATTTCAAGAAATGGAAAAGAAATTGTTTCTGATGGAAGTACAGATTCTGATACCGTATCTTCTGTTTCTGCAAAAAAGATTTTTGATGATGATTTACCAGAAATTAAAAGATTTGTTGGAAATTCCAAACCTATGTTTCTTACAAAAAATTGGTATTCAAAACCTACTCCTCCTGATATGTAGTTTGAAGAAAGACCTTTTCAAACTCAGCTTTTTGTTTCTGTTGATAAGATTTATGAATGGAATATTGATGGTCTGTTTGAACAAGAAATCATTAATCAAATGGGTCATATGTCTATTTCGAAATTGCTTATGTTAATAACCATAATCTTGATCACCCTGAAATTATTGACCTTCTTGCTACTGGTTTTTCTGGTACTCTTTGCGAATGGTGGGATTCATATCTGACAGAAGACTCCAGAGAATCTATTAAACATGCTATTAAAAAGAATGATGAAGGTTTGCCTATTTTTGATGAAAGTATTGGTCGAGGTATTTCTGATGGTGTCAAAACCTTGATTTATACTATTATCAAACATTTTGTTGGTACTCCATCTAATATTTCATCTCGAATTTCTGATTTGCTAAATAATTTGAGATGTCCTACTATGTCTGATTACAGATGGTACCAAGATGTTTTCCTTTCCAAAGTAATGCATCGGAAAGACTGTTTCGAGCCTTATTGGAAAGAAAAGTTTATTGACGGTCTGCCTCCTATCTTTGCTCATAAGGTAAAACAAGAGTTAATTGGTAAAAATGATTCTATTGATTATGATAATTTAACTTATGGTGATATTTTAAGCACTATTAAAAAACTTGGCATTAATATGTGCAATGATGAAAAACTGTTAAAACACCAATTGAAAAATAAAAGAAAAGCTAAATATGAAATGGGTAATTTCTGTGAACAATATGGTTTGCCCCTTATTGCTTCTTCTAGGCAAAAGGGAAAAAAAATGATAAAAGTCACAAAAATTACAGCCATAAAAAACATAAAAGATACAGAACCAACTTTGTTAAACCTAATGATTTTTATGCTAAATAGAAACATGTTAAACAAAGATCAGGTAAAGGTAAATGTTTTAACTGTGGAAAAACTGGACATTTTAGTAAAGATTGTAAACAAAAACCTGGTAAGTTAAAAAATAAGTTTAATATGTTAAACATTGATGATAAAGAGCAAGAATAATTATTCAGAATCCTTGAATCAAACAATTCGTCTGATTCCTTGGAAGATGATTTTTCTTCTTCTTTTGCTTCTTGCTATCAATCTACTACCGATTCTCCTAATATTAAAATTGGTTGCCGAGATTCTTGTTGCAATGTTATTAAATCTGTTAAAACCCTCACTAAAAGTGAAGAGAATAAAAAAGTAATAATTCAACTGATAAATCAAATTCAAAATCCTGAATTACAAAAAGAATATTTGGATAAGTTCAAGAAAAATTTGGTAAAAAATGAAACTGATAAAAAACTAAAATCAACTATAAGCTTTGAAGAAACTTTGGAAGGATTTAATAAAAAGAAATCCAAAGATTTAACTGTTAATGATTTACAGCATGAAATTAATATTGTTAAACAAGCGATAAACGAGTTAAAACATGATTTTAAAAATATTAAAAGTGAAAACAATAATCTTAAACAAGAACTGATAATGTTAAAAGTTGATAAAAACCTTGAAAAACAACAATCTGATAAATCTGATAGTGAACCTGATGAGCACCAAGATGGAGATGAATCCAGTCAACAGGCTCTTCTTTCTGATAAAGGTATTCCTGATAGTTTCACTGATTCTCAACTTGCTCTTGTTAATAAAATACTTCCTCCAAAATGGTTTACAAAAGTTAAAATTGTTGTTTCTCCTAATTATCATTTCACTGTTATTGCTATGATTGATTCTGGTGCTGACATGAACTGTATCCAAGAAGAACTGATTCCTTCAAAATATTTTGAAAGATCTACTGAAAGTTTGGTTTCTGCTAATGGTTCTCAGATGAAAATTAAATATGAATTGAATAATGCTCATATTTGTCATGATAATGTCTGTTTCAAGATTCCTTCTGTTCTTGTTAAAAACATGACTGATAAGGTGATTCTTGGTTTACCTTTTATAAATGCTTTGTATCATTTTCTTGTTGAACATGATGGAATTATTACTGATCCTTTTGGACAGAAAGTTAAGTTCAAATTTGCTTCAAAGTTTGCAATTGACACTGATGCTACTTCAAACATGATTCATGCTAAAATTAAAAATCTCAACTTCCTTCAGCAAGAAGTTAAACACAAGAGAATTGCTGAACAAATTTCTGATACATTGTTGCAATCCATACTTGTTAACATCTTGATTGATGATGTTTGCTTTGATGCACTTAATGCTTTTTGGCGTGAGAAAATACCAATTGATAATCTGTCCTATGATGAAGATTTTCCTATTAATGTGCCAATTCAAGACCTAATGATAGGTTCTTATCATTATGTTGCAGATGATTTTAGAGGTAATATTTATTGTACCAAAAAGTTAAATACTATCAATTATCCTAACATTATCAATACTTCTTTGCAGGAATCGAACAATGATGCGTGGATAAATACCACTAATAAGTGGGATAATAGTAATATTTATACTAATACCACTAGTAAGTGGATTATTATGGCTCCCTTGGCAGAGAGGAAAAACAAGGGAAAAGCTCCTGTATAGGACTATTCTCAAAACAAAAGGCTCCCAGCGGGACAACCTTTTAAAATGCATGAAGGCGCATCTTCTGGGGTAAAACCCAGTGGATCAACATCCCTTCAAGGAGATGTCCTGGCAGAGGTGACATACTCTAATGGTGATATGGTAATTGCTTTACAGGAAGTTTTGTCTCGAAATTTACAATTCCACAATGGAATCTAATCAGAGTTACCAGATTCTATTAAACTCATTCTTGATAACCTTCAATTTGCTTTTACCAGAAACCACAATAATGTTTTCCAGAAAACCCTCAGAGCCCTTGAAATCCACCTTGTTAACCTTACTGCTCAAAATGAGGCTTATAAGAGCCACCATGATAACCTTATTTCAGAAAATAACCTTGTTTCAGATAATAACCCTGTTTTAGAAAATAACATTGTTGCAGAATATGAGGCTCTTGGAAGCTGTCTTAAAGCTCTTAAAGCCTACATTAGTTAACTCTTTGGCAAAGAGGAAATTCATTCAATGGATAATGAGACTATAATAGGCACTGATTACGCTAGATTGAGTCTTAAGACCCAATCCCTATTAAGAAGTGTTGTTGCCAACTTGCCAACGGATATACAATTACGTATTCTGGGAAGCAAGGCTATGTTTAGGTTTGTTGACCTATGGTTCAAATATTTCAAGAAACTTGTTACAGCCACTATTCCTATTCCTGATGAATTAGATGAAGGTGATAATGTCTTTATTCAGCTTGATTGGGAAGAACACTTTAGGAGTACTCTCAGAGTGTATGAAAAGAAACACCCATTTCCTGGCCTCCTGATAAATTATGATGATAGTTCATATATTGCTGCTGATTCAGATGATGATGATGACAGGGACCCTAATTGGCTTTCTCAAATGTTTGAATATGGCTTTATTAGGTTCATAAAATTAACAACCCATTATCAAGCCAGCCAACTCCCACATATTATTCAAGATGCTATTAAAGGATTTAACAGTCCTTTTGTTTCCATCAGATGTTGGAGTACATTGCCAAAATGGGAAAGAGATAACTGGATAAACATCCAACCCTCAAAGCATCTCATTCTCATTAATGGTCACACTCACCAAGGGCAATGGTTTGAAGGAAATTCTCAATTGTCCTTTGATGATCCTTTTGCTCTTGCAGAATGTTGGAGAAATTGTTTTAATAACCAAATTATTAATGTTGCTCGGAATTTATGGAAAAATTATCATTTCATGGGAAGCACAGATAGGATTTCTATCTTTGGTCCCAGACCATATTCTGATGCCATTGCTCATTTACGGATTGCTGATTATTGTAATCCAAGAAGCCTTCTCATCCTGGGAAAAACTTCAACATTTGAGTCGATTTTATATTGTGGATTCTTTAATCAGTATGCTATTTACCATGAGCATGAATGTGACTCTCTACAAGGTCCTTTTGATCCTTTTGACGGTTATCCATCTGATGCTCCTTCCACTGATTGATGAGTTTTATTCCTAAGGTTACTACTATTTCAAGATTGCTGCTACTCTCCCCTATTTGTCTAGCTTGCACAAAGGCCAAAATACTTTAATGTCTTTGATGAATATGTTGCTGAAAATCCGGAACTGTTTCAAGATACCCCAGATTTGGCGGAAGATTTTTTATTCTCCTATTTGTTTGGCCTGCACAATGGCCAAAACATTTCAATATTGACCACTGCTAAAAGCCTGTTTCCCACCAATAAGATGCTTTTGAAGATTCCCAATACTAGTGCTCATTTAAAGACAAAAATGCCAAAGCTCCTGAAGAATAGTGCTTATGGTTTCTTTTGACACATATAATGCTTATTGGTTTCTTTTGACAACTAAAGACACCATAATGTGGCCTTGTCCCTAAAATTGTAGGTCTTTTGCTGCTCTCTACGGAGGATTCTTCATGATTCCCACAATCTTGAGTCAAAAAGAAGAGAAATTATCTTTTACTATTCATCTGTCACTGTTTACCCGACATTGTTCATCCGTTACTATTCACCTGTTACTATTCATGACACTGTTCACTCCGAATTTGCCTATTTAAGGGGGGTTGTCCCTTATGTTTGGACAAGCTTTTTACTACAAAATTTTCTTCCCTTAGAACTTCTCTCCTTTAGAAGCCTTCTTAGAGAGAAAATTCCTTGTTTCTTCTTCTACTACTACCTTGTTCACTACAAACCTTGTTACTCTACAAACCTTGTAACTAGGACTAGTTCAAGCTTTGTAACTGTTAACTTGTACTGTTGAGATCTTGTATTAACTACTACTACTGCTGTAAGTGTTTTGTACTACTTTCAATAACAAGTATTTTCAGTTTTATGTTCATTACTCTACTTGTTGCTACCGCCACCTTGGACGGATTACCGCCATAACGGACGGTTCTAAATTGCTTTCATTTACTTTCAATTATTTTCATATATACTACTTGGCTGGTTCTACCGCCTTATTATTGTTCTAACTTCTTTATTTACATTACTTTCAATATTATATTACAATTACCGCCATAACGGATGGTTTTAAATTGCTTTCATTTACTTTGAATTATTTTCATATATACTGCTTGGCTGGTTCTACCGTCTTATTATTGTTCTAACTTCTTTATTTACATTACTTTCAATATTATATTACTGTGCTTCCGTCTCTTCCCTTCTGCTATGCGTCCCCTTCCCCCTATATATATATATAATTTTATTACTGTTATGTGCATATGGAAAGTTTGTATATTTGAAAATATATTAATTTTAGAAATTATTACACCTACTAAGGAATAAGTATTACAATTTTCTTATAAATGAATAATTATTCCTTATTTTAAAAAATAGCTATTCATAAAAACTGATTATTTATGTAATAAAAAACACAACAAAATTACAAAATAATTAAACTATAGGAATAACTATTACATTACAATGTTTATTATAGTTTACAAAACATGCCCTTCGAGTCTCAACGTACCCCTCTCCTCAATGGCTACTTAGGCATTACTCCTTTTGTTAAAGATATTTGGTTATTTAGTTTAATATTGTATTAGCCCAAGAGGCCCAATTTAGCATATAGTATTTCTAGATCTAACCCTAGACTCTTCTACTCTTTATAAATCCTACTAAGGATCTGTGTATTTTATACTCCACTCATATATTAAAGATGTAGCTGTCAAGGACTTTACACCAAGTCATTTTTGTGTGTTCCTTGTGTTACTCTTTTATACCTCCGCTTTCTCTGTCTCTGACAATTTATTAATACCTTTATTTTCTCAATTTATTTTGAAGAATCAAATTAGATATATAAACTTTATGTATTTAGATTAATTTCTAACTTTGATTGTTATTATACATAGTTAATTGAGATTATGGAAAAACATAAGCATAGTAATAAGTTCATAGTGAATTCTAAACAAACTCATATCGAGGTAGGTTTTTTAAATCTTCGTATGGATTGAATTCAAGACTATTAGGAATGAAAGCATGTAGCAGTTTCAAAATGAGAAGAGGGGGAAAAAACATTGAATAACTTAAACTAGGTATGAAAACATAATGAACTATAAATTACATTTATATTATATTTTTTTTGACAATTATATTAGTTTACAATTGTTTATTTATCTTGTTGTTAATATCAATTAATATTTTCTAAATTAATTTTCCATTTAATCTTGTTGTAAAAATGTGCTCCCTCCTAGATCGAGGGTTTTACATGGAGTCGCCACTTATTTAATTTAAAAAGGAAAAACAAGAAAACCTTTAATGAAAAATACTTCTGTTGTATTAATGTATATGACAATTTACATCGAATTTCGTAACAAAAATTTACAATGCTTTTTGTCCTAGGTACAATCTAAAAAAAGTAAATTACATTGCTTTGTTTCCTAGTTACATTCTAAAAAAGGTAAAATTGTATATACAAAAAACATTGTTTAGAACCCTTGATCTTGGTTCAGAGGCTAATTTACGAGATGGGAAGGGATTAAGCACCCATCTCGCCCGGTAAAACCGGTCTCCTAGGTTAAGGTGGCCAATGTCATGTCATGTCAAATAAATACAAAGAATATGTCATATAAACATGTGATTTGCAAGAAGTGTAAATAAATATATGCTAGAGGAATTTGACATGAAGAGAAAAAAATAAAATAAAATAAAACTTGTTAGATAACAAAAAAATGAAGGTAATGGCATGTTCATCCAAGAGATCAATATAAATAAAGAATTCCTAGCCTAGACATGTTCATCTAAGCATGTGAGGGAAAACAAAATTGTCATGTGATTTGACATCAACATAATTGCAAAGAGAAGCAAATAAAAATAAAACCTTTAAGCATATTTGATCATCCAAGCAATTATGAAGAGAAGTAAAAAGAAAAACCCTAGACATGTTTATCTAGGCAAAATCAAAATACTTTGACATGTTTGTTGAAGCATTTAAAAATGTAAAACAACTACCTAGACATGTTCATCTAAGTATTAAAGAGAAAGTTGTGTTTTAGCCTAGAAGTGCTCATCTAAGCATTCAAAAGAAAATTGTGTATTGGCCTAGAAATGTTCATCTAAGCATGTAAGAGAAAACCAATAAGACATAGGCATGTTCATCCAAGCATAGCATAAAAGAAGTGAATAATGATTTGTAAGCATTTATTCTAGCATGTATACAGAATTAAAAAAAGTTAACTACTTACTAGCATAAATTAAGAGGGGAAATGATCACCTAAAGGGCTAGGGAGAAAGTAAGGAAGTACTCAACTACAACCAAAGTAAGAACAATGGTTGCTCAATAGCTTTTTTTTCTGCTTTCTCACTAGCTCTCTAGAGGGAATTCGGGGTCCAGAGAATGGAAGAGGTCTTCTCTATTTATAGGGGAAGGGATGACTTAGATTTAAAGCTAAGTTATTAGCTTTCTCCTGAAGCTAAGGGAGGAGATAACCTGTTTAAATGAGCTGGGACGGATTTGGTGTTGATCCCCATTCAAATTTTGAAATGATGCTGCACCTGCTTCGTATTTTGGCTCTAATTTTCCGCTCAAAATTCCAATTGATTCAAGATGGGTGTTTTTTGAAAGGAAATTCAATTATCTACAACTTTTTCAGAAATAGAGAAAGCCAAATTTCAACGTTATCCATGCCAAAAATGTGTTTCAAATTGCTGCTGAAAATAGTAACGTCTTTTGAGCATTTTTGAATTTTTTCATAGGCTGTATTTGTTTCTTTACCCAATTTATTTTTCAAAAATATTTCTTCTGAAACAAAGGGAAAGGATAAGTCTATTAGATAGGCTTGACCAGATTTGATGTTGAATTCATTTGAAATTTTGAGAGAAAATTGAAGATAATGCTGAATTTGTGTTATCTTCTGCACCTGTTTCGTTTGTTGGCCATAACTTGCTGCTCAAAATTCCAATTGATTTGGGATTGATGTTTTTTGAAAGGAAATTTAATTCTCTACAGCTTTTATAGAAATAGAGAAATCCAAATTTCAATGTTTTTTCTGACCAAAAATGCGATTCAAGTAGCTGCTGAAGATAATGACGTTTTTTGAGCATTTTTTTTTTTTTTTGAATTTTTCATGGATCATATCTCTGGAATTTTTTCAAAAGAGCAGATAAGATGCCATAAAGAAAAACATTTTTTATTATTTTCTTTAAAAAATGAAATCCAATCAAAAATCACACTTGATTAATTTTAAATTAATTCTTGTGAAAACCAATCAAAATTAAGTGTTTAGAATAGGACGCGATCAGGCCCATGGTGTAGGCAAGCCATGATCATTGAAAATTGTTTGTATGATAACTTTTGATCAGGTGGTCCGATCAAAACCCATGACATACCATTATGATCGTTAGAACATCAAGATTTGTTTTGTATCACAAATCTAAAGATCTACCGGTTGGTTAAATACAAGTTATAAAATTGGGTGTCTACACTTGTCCCCCTAAATTGAAATCCTAACTCCTTCATTGCTTATAGTATTAGTTTGATTTTTCTCTATTTTTTTGGGAACCAAACAATGCTTAATTAAAAGGAACAGAAAGAGAAGCAAGGAGAAAATATCAATACATTGAAAATCTCCAACCATGCTTTAATTTTCTACCACTTTCTTGGCACCAGACACACAACACACTAAGAGAGAGAGAGAGAGAGAGAGAGAGAGAGAGAGAGAGGTATCCCACAAAATAACCATTGAAAAAACCCACCCTATTCAGTTAATGAGATGATGACCAAGATTCATACATATAATAGAACACAAGAACAAAGATCAAGATTCAAAACATAATTTGAAAACGACCCCTTTTTCGTTCTAACAAGGAGATAATCAAAATAAATTGGATATATTTTGTAAAGTCCAAGTTTTGTTGGCTTTATTCTATAGCAAATTTACTTGTAATTCTGCTTATATTTGGATGTATTTTTGGGGGATTGCATGTATTTGGGTACTTACTTGAGCCTTAGTTAAAGTTGGTCAAAGTTGCTAAGTATGGAATTCACAACCTGCATGCAACCAGTCCATGACTTGTATTGCCCACAAGTTACGCAAGTGGATAAAAAAAAAAAAAAATAAAAAAAAGGCATCTTTTTTATGTATGTTGCGGCCTACTCACAACTTCCCCAACTCACACCAAGGTCACAACTCACTTGATGGTAAAATTCTAATTCTTATTCTTACCTTCAGCCAGCTCTTTTTTTTGTCCAAAATGGTTTATAAGAATTAGAATATCAACAACATACTAACTTATTCATAGAATGGTTGTATTTGTGCTTACTTATTTTCTTTTTACTGCAACTATGTTGTAAATACCTAATTTTGTACCCCTTACGACTTGAGCCCTCATTCCCCGATGACGAGATCACTAGGAGGTCTAGGACTGGTCTAGGGCCTAATCATATAAAGTTTTTAGCTTGGAGGACATTTTGGCAAAAGAAAAACCTATAGGAACCTTAATTTAGTATGCACGTTCATGTTAGTAAGTATGCGTATGCATACTTCAGGCATGCGCACGCATTTTTGTGTATGCACGCACATGTAGGGTTTCTAATGACCTATATAGAAAGCTTTTAATATAAAAATCGTGCAAAGTTAATCCCACATCGGCTGGAAAAGATCCCTGCACCCCTCTCTGATCACTATAAAAGGCCCCAAAGGCTCTTTTTCCAAAACACATCAAATTCACTAGAAAATAGTTAATCAAAGAGGGAGTTTTTATTCTAAAATATCCTTAAGTTAAAGTTTACTTGGTTGGTACCTATTCTAGTCTTGACATTAGAGTTTTATGCTTACTAACTATGCGTACCCAAATTCTACTATATGGATCGGGCTTAGAATTGGGCTCACAATCTACTTGTATAATGGGCCTAGTATTTCCTACTATGGGTAGTTCCACCTCAAATCACTCTATAGCTTCCCTTAATCCTAGTGAGTACCCTTACTCTCCTCTTTGTGTTACTCACTCCTGGGTTTCACTTGTACACTCCTCTCTCTCTCTTCTTCCTTTCTTCTTTTCCTCCCCAGGATTGCCAACCCCTATTTCTCATTCTCTTCTCCTCTTTATAGTTTCATGTTGATGGAGGCATCATGATTATTCTCTCAGCTCACTCGTGTGGGTGGGGTCCAATCTAATTATTCCTGATGAAAATGCGTTCTGATCGAAACAGTGGCAATGGCATCGAAACTGACTCCAGCCTCCAGAAGTCCACCCGGTAGCGATATCCCCTAAGGCAATACCGGGCTGCCGAGAACTTGGGTACCCCCAAGCACTCGCACTCCTGACCAAGTTAAAGTTGATCGGCAGGGGTTCGCTTTTGACAAGTTCGATATAGGATGGACTCATTGTTGTTTTTGGGCTCAGATTGGGCCTTATAGTGTCTGAATCAAGGCCATAGGTGCAACGAGGACAGGGTCATGTACTGTACCACAAGGTTAGGGCCCAAGGCCCAATGGGCTTGGGGCCCTGCCCCGTATAGTACCACAAGGCTAGGGCCTAAGGAACAATGGGCCTGGGGCCCTGCCCCGTACACTAACCTTCTAGTTTTTGTCTTGATAGATTGGCTGAGGGGAATGGTCAAATTAAAACTTCAAAAGTTCTTGTGTTTGAGGTAAAGGTCTGACCTTGTCTCTTACATTTGGTTTGTTTATTTTTTTGTTTACGACTTTAATATCTATGTTTTATAGTTAGGTTTTATTGCTTCCATCGTTAGAAGTATGCTATGTTAATCTCTGTTTCATTTTATCTGCTATTTTGAGACTGTGCTTGCTTGATGCATGCGTACGCATACTTCATGTATTCTCTCGCATGTTCATGCCTAGAAAGCCAAATTTTAGGGTTTTGATGTTCTTGTTGCTTTGCTTTGTTTCAAATACATATTTGGAGTCTACTTAACTTAGATTTCATAAGTTTAAGTTTAGAGTCAATAGAATAACATGATTTATTTGTTAGATTGATAATTAGGTTTATATGCTTTGATGAACAACATGAACATGCATAGATCATATGAACACGCATTCATGTATAGATGATGTGATGCAAAGAGGTAAGTGAGGGTAAGTCATGCATATGAGTATGAACATGCATCTTTTAATATGAGGGTTTGTTTCCTTGACAATTGAGGATTTGAATGCAATGCTTGAATGGTTGAATGTGCAAGATTAAATGTTTTGTGCATGTGGTTATGCTTACTGCCTTGTTGATGTTATTGTCATGTGATATGTTTACTGCCCTTAGTTATATGAAGCATGAGATGCTAGATGAATGGTAGGGTATGCCATGCCTAGATGTATATTAGGACGTGTGGATGTCATGTTATGTTTAAGTTTGAAGGGATACATGTTGTTGATGATTGATTCTTAAAGATGTTGCCATATAAGTGAATACTAGGTTGGTTGGTAGATGCATATTAGAGGACTCTTTGATGGAATTAGGATGTGAAACACAATGACTAGAGGTTGACCCACAGATTGGGTGAGGTTGGGTGCCTAACACCTTCCCATCTCCATACCTAAACTTTGGACACGTGCTCTAGTAAGATTGGTACTTCACATAAGGGCACTATATATATAGTTCCTAGACCTAATCTAGGTGGCAAATCCATTTTCATCCTTCGCCCAGTCCACTCAACTGAGGGGTACTCCCAAACATAAGTGGTAACGCATGACCAGTGCAACATTCTGAGTGCTCACTGTGGGCGCTTGTGCCCAAATATGCAGTGAGTTTTTTTTTTTTTTGACAGAATGAAGTGAGTACTTTCAGTAATGAATAATACCAACACTATCTTTCACAATAAAAAGAAAGAAGATCTTTGAAATGATTTTTTTTTTTTTTTTTACAATGAAGAATAAATACTACAAAACTTTAGTACAAAATCAATCATAGGTCATTTTTGGGATTTAAAAAAATAAATCGTTACATTTTATAAATGATTTGATTTGAAATGTATAACAACTAATTTTTTTTGTTTTTATTTTCTTTATATTGAATAGAATGTAATTTATTTTTCATAATTTAATTCATTCCTTTTATATTAAGTTTCCAATAGAGACAATAGGACTTTTTTAATTTTTATATGTAGATACAATAAGATTTGAACCTATGAAATCTATTCTATGCCTATTTTATGACTATTGATCTTTACATTAGGCTCAAAAACCAATTGATTCTTTGTGCAGGCAAGATTCAAACTTAAGTCTCTTATGAGATGGCAATAGATTTTACCAATGGTTGATGTTGAGCTAATTGAAACCCACAATATTAGGTTTATGATAAATAAAAAATTATGTTAATATTCTATATTGAAAAATTGAGTCACATAATCTATAATCTATAATCTATAATCGCTATGAGCCTTGTAACTCTACTAGTTGGCACCTCCCACTGTTTCCAATGAAGACATTTAGAGCAAGTTTGGTACATTAAATAAGGATTGCGACAAGAATGATAATCTTTATTACTAGGAATAAAATGTGTTGTAATGGAATAATTAAGCATATTCATAAGTTTGGTTATGAATTGTAACATTACAATAAAAGTAAAGATATCTATTTTAGGAAATATTTTACTCATACAATTATATTTCCTATAAAATATTATTTTTTAAATTAGAGAGAGAGATGAGTTATTTTTCGTATGATTTCTTATTTTCATAATTTTTATGTGCTTATGGAGAGTTTATTTATTTGAAAATATATTAATTTTAAGAATTATTACACCTACTAAGAAATAGCTATTACAACCTTTTAAGGAGGAATGTAAAAAAAAAAAAAAAAAAATTGTATATCTAGCATTTTTCAATAGATATTCATAAGTAATGACTATTCCCTATAATATAAATATAACTAAATTACAGAAAAGCTAAATCATATGAATAACAATTTTACATTACATTGTATATCACAGTCTACCAACATACCTTAGGATTCAAATCCGCCACCCCAACTATTGATGTATCAAAAAAGAGGATAAATTTTACGAGATGAAATTTATAATCTACTCACAATTTTAAATACCATTACTCTCATATGTATTTTTTTTAATTGAAGTTAAATTTTTTTTCCATAATTAAATCTTTCATTTAAATCCTTTATGTCATTTTTTTAAATAGTAGAATATACAAACATAATCCTAGTAAATGCCTAATGATATCCATATATAAACACAATCATGATAAGTGTCTATTAATGACTACCATAATTATCATATTTCATATTTACACCAAAAAAATAAAAAGAAAGAAAAATAATCATATTATGTTAAACTTTTGCAAGTATTGATTCGTTAGACATGTTTTCTATGACATCATGAATAATTTAGAAGAATAATGCTATAGCCACAAACTATTTTACAACAATTTTACAAAATGTTGATGTGACCAACCTCTTATTAGTTTTCGTCTAGGCCCACAATTAATATCACTTTTTTATTTACCAATAATCACTCACCACATCAGTAGTTTGTAAATTTTTTTGTAAAATAGTTTGTATCTTTAGCATTATTCAATTTAGAAATGGGATTATTTTCTTAAGTAAATATATAACGTGATTAAATTTGATAGACCTTAATGATCACTCACCATTATAAGTGGGATGGTATTTCCCCATGCACACAAAGTGTTTGGGGGGTTAGGGCCTAGGGGATTAGTTCGAGCTATAGAGTCAAAGTAACGGCCAAAAAATTAGAAACAAAAATCAAGATGGATACAAATCCTTTATCTCAATTTTTTTATTCTACTTTATGATCCATCAAGACTATACTTGATGTGTAAATTTAGACATGCTCGTTTGAATATATTTTTCAATGTTCAACATGCATAGAATTGCAACTTTTCCACCAAATAAAAAGAAAAATGCTCCTCAATTTCCTTCCTAGGTGTATTTTCTATTTATTGTGCTTGGAACTTACATTCCTATGCACGAAGTTCCTATGAATGAAGTGCTTGAGGACTAAGGGGGGATTAGTTTGAGCTGTAGAGTCAAAGTAATGGCCACAAAATTAGAAGAAAAAAAATCAAGACCAATAAAAATCATTTGTCTCACTTTTTATGTTTTACTTTATGCTCCATCAGGACTATACTTGACACATGAATTTAGGTGTGCTTGTTTGAATACATTTTTTTCAATGTTCAAAGGGCATAAAATTGCAACTTTTCCACCAAAGAAAAAGAAAAGGTGCTCCTCAATTTCTTTCCCCATATTATCTATTTATTGTGCTTGGAATTTATATTCATGGATTTTTTTTTTTTTTTTTTTTTTTTTACTTTTTCTTGACTGAAAAAATGGAAAATTCTTTTCACTTGAATAGTCAAAGTTATCATGCATAAAGTAACACCAAAAAGTTAGATAGAAATCAGGACGATTACAAATGCTTTGTCTCACTTTTTGTATTCTATTTTATGCTCCATCAAGTCTATACTTAATGCATAAATTTAGACGCGCTAGTTTGAATTAAGGGATTCAATTTCGTATTGGAGACTGTTTCAATTTAACTAGGGGAATGAAATATTTCAGTATCGGTTGATACCAATGTACCGTTTCAAGTTTACCGCTAATTATATATTTCTCAACATAAATATAAATATCTATACATATATATATATATATATATATATATATATATATTTGTATTATTTATGTAAGTATGAATTTATTAATTTTTATGTTTATCAACATAAAATTTAAAGTCTATATATTTTATAAGCCTACATATTAGCTTAAGTATATTAACCAATATATTAGATTAAATAAATAAAAAATTAATAATTTATTAAAAAATTTTATTATTTTTATTATACTAGCTGAAATGCCAATACCGGCCGGTACAGACCGATTTAGGCTGGTACAACCTAGTGTTTTTTTCGGTATGTTTTGAAGGAGTACCGGTACAATATTGACTTCCTTGGTTTGAATGCATTTTTTTCAATGTTCAAAGTACATGTAATTGCTCCCTTAAAAAAAAATTTAAAATTTTTTAGGTACATGTAGACACCACATTTTGTACCCTTAATTTACGACTTGGGCCCCCATTCCCCAATGATACTAAAATTCTAAGACCCAAAGTTGGTTTAGGGCCTAACATATTCTAAATTGATTTGAAAAATGTTAAAATGGAAAATATAACTTGTTATAAACTGCCCGAAAAAACCGACTTATAAAAAATGAACTACCCAAACTGTTGGGAATTTAGAGGAGTAATATAATGACATAACAAAATGATCCAGTAGACAAACATAAAATTTGATTGACTTGGAGGCACAATTGAATGTTATCGTTAGACAATATTTGCCCCCACACAAGAATTGCTCAAGGGTTACTATAAATTTATCCCCAGGATATAACCGTGTTTATTAGGTTCTACAAATATCAATTTTGGAGAAAACCCACAGGTTTCTTGTATTTCTAAGAAAGATGAAAGAGAAGAAGTTACCAAATGACTATGAACCACTATTTATATCCAAAAGATTATGACCATTCAATAGGACATTTTCATTCAATATGCACATTTTCGGTCAATAGGCACATTTTTATTCAATAGGCATCTTTTCAATCAATAGACACCTTTAGTATATATCAAATATGAAGGGTTATAATCTTTCAATAGGCACCTTTAGATACATCCAATTTGAAAAGTTATGACATTTCAATAAACAACTTTTGGTATATATATTATAACCTACCGTGTATATACCTATATATACAACATAAATTAAACTAAAGACGCAACATTTTGTCTCTTATTCATTCCCACAAAAACCTAATAAATAAAACAACATTGCTTTTTTTGCTTAACTTATAAAATTTTGTGCTATTTCTTACAATATAATAACATTTTTATTATATATATTATATAAATATATATTATGTTACATTCTGAAATGGTACACTAGTATGTACTTGTACCAAAATATTCTATTCCAGTCAATGTTATAAATACCATTTCAAAACCTGTTTCAATTTATCTATTAAAATAATATATTTCAGTACCGATCAATTTCATCATACCCTTTTAAAGTTGCTACGTAGAATTTATTATAAAAATTTTATAAATGTAGCATTGCTTCAACTTAAGAGCATTAGCACTGGGGAATGCTAATGCCAAATGTAAGGGAAATTTGGCATTTTAAGCCCCAAAATGCTCTGCATCAGAAAATGTTAAACCCAAGTATTGAAATTTTTTTTGCAATACTGCTACAGTGCAATTCTACTTTTAGAATTGCATTGTAGCACAATTCTAAAACATATAATATTTTTTTATTCCTATTTTCTGACTCTCTCTCTCTCTCTCTCTCTTTATGCTTTCTCATCTCATTCCTTTCTCATGACATCTTTGGGTCTGCACCGGCTTCTGCCTTCTTCACAGTTTGCACCATAGCCCCGGTCCGCAACGCCTGGTTCACCGCCTTCTTGTTGCGATCTTGAACCTTGGCCCTGTTCTTGTGAAGCACCACTGGCTCCCAGTCTTGAGTCAAAGCTCTTGGATATCGGCTCAGCATCGTAACAAACTCAGAGAGAGCAATAAACTTGGCGGCGTGTTCATGGGTTTCCAGCATGGTTTGCAGCGGCGAGATCGGTTTGTAGCTGGGTTTGTGTAAATTTTGACTTGATTTTTTTTTTTTTTTTTTTTTTTGTGGGTCATCTTTTGGATTTGGAATTTGCTATTGGTTTGATTTGATTTTGGGATGGATTTTTTTTGTGGGTTCATGGTGGTGGAGTTGGGGATTGCCGTGGTGGTGGTGGTGGTGGAAGGGGGTGGGGTTTTTATTATGGGTCATATGTGGGTTCATGGTGGTAAAGGTGGGGGGGGTTGCCATGTCGATGGTGGTGGCCATGGGTTTCGGGGCTGAGGTTTTTGGGGTTGCCGTGGGGTGGTGGCCTGGCCATGGGTTTCGGGGCCTGGCCATGGGTTTCGGTTTGGGTATGTTCT
Source organism: Quercus lobata (assembly GCF_001633185.2). NCBI lineage: Eukaryota > Viridiplantae > Streptophyta > Magnoliopsida > Fagales > Fagaceae > Quercus > Quercus lobata. Next base: position 72,583,797 of record NC_044906.1, on the reverse strand, counting down.
TTGTGGTGGTGATGGTGGTGGTGGTGGCAACAGGTGGTTGAGGTGATTTGGGTTTGGGATATATTATTTTATTACGTAAAAATATTATTTTAATGTGTTGTATTGTAAAATAAAAGTTTGAGATGTTAGAGGTATTGTAAAATGGTATGATATAATGATAAAGTGGCTTTTTAGAATGGTAAAATAGAATAGAATTGAAATTTTGAGATTATGATGTTCTAAGTCCTACCAAATATAAATTTAAAATCGTTTTTTTTTTTCCTTTTTTTATTCCATCCCCCTCCTTAACTGCCAACAATAGGTCACGAAACATTATTATTATTTTATTATTTTTTATTTCCCAAGGCTCCAATTTCCAGAGTTCAATGAACACCCCCGCAATCTTTAAAAATATCTACATTGCATCTATTTCTCCCTCCCCCTTTTTCTTTTTCTTTTTCTTCACACATCTAGAGTAAAGGCAGGTGATCCCATTGTTTCATTTTCTAAACTCTCTCTCTCTCTCTCTCTCTCTCTCTCCAATACTGGCCGAAATTTATATTTTAGCCGAAATTGACCGGAATGGTCAGAATGACCCAAAACTGTCCGAAATTGGACTCGAGATGGAACAGGTGGTACCATTCTGAATTGCATCCTAGTATGAGATATTCCGACTATTCCGGTCAAAATGGAATGGATTTAATACATTAGTTCCAGTACCATATCGAAATAACTACCGAAACACAATTAACTTTTTAGAATCATATTAATATATAGAGATAACATAATAATAATAAAAAAGTACACCAAAGTTAAATGCATGTTTGACACATGGCAGTGGTAGTACTCAAAATATTTTGAACTAAGATGAATAGAGCCATCAGCCATTCACATGGGCGTCAGACAAGGGTTAGGCACACTAATTAAACAAAAAGACAACAAAGCACAATATAACAAAAACAAAGGCATCTTATCAAAGAAAAAAAAAATACAAAGGCACAGTCCTATAAGAAAAAAAAAAACAGAGGCATCGTTATAAGAAAATTCATAAGCAAAAGAGAGGTAACGTCTGGGTAAAGCAAACGCGAAGAAGAAGAAGAAGGGGCGGCGGGGACGATCGGATATACGGAGGCTACACTGAAAACTTGGCGGCGACGAAGGTGGTGTGCTCTATTTGGTATATTTTTCAGTTGGCTTTTTTTTTTTTTTTTTTTTTTTTAATTTTCTTGTACCAGCCGATTTACTTTTTTCAGCAGGAATCCGATGTTTTCACGGATATTGCCTGAATAACCCGGTACATCCTGGTATTTAGAGCGGCACGAAACAGCCGTGTTTCTGTACCGGCCTAGATACCGGTACGAAATATTCCGGCCAATCAACTCCAGAACTTTGAATACAATTTTTTCAATGTTCAAACTTCAGAGTACATAGACTTCCTCCAATCAAAAAAAGTTGATAGAATTGCAACTGAAGATGATAAAATATTAAGCCTGATGGGCCTACCTTAATGGGCCCGACGGATTGGGACTGTTGGGCCCATGTGAAGATGGTCCCACGCGCTTTGAAGGCCCATCGCAGACAAACATCGTGTGGGCCCATAAAAAATTGGTATCAGAATCCCACATTGGAAAGATTTGGAGGTCAAGAAGAAAAGCCTACTCTCCACCACTATAGTCCCACATTGGAAAGATCTGGAGGTAAAGAGCCACCTCTGCACCACTATAAAAGGGATGACATTCTCGCAAATCGAGGTAAGATTAATTGACCCCTCTCTAACGCTTTAAAAAGGAAAAGGACGAATTCTGACTTGACCTTCGGAGAGTGTTAGGCCGGCCCCACACCAGTGCTCTCTAAAGGTTTTTCTCTCCATCGTTTTTGCCGTGCAGGTTCGATTTTGAGTCGCGAGTACGGTGTGACCCATTGGTGACGAATTTTCAACATCATCAGTTGGCGCCGTCTGTGGGAACGTGTGGCACTTCATCGCTTCCTAGACAAAAGAGTTACATGGTACTCACGCGCTCAATGGCAACCACGCATGACGTCCAAGAAGAAACCCCTACGACTGCCCTTGAGAAACAGGTCAGGACGCTCGCCGCAGCAGTGGAGCGCCTAACCAAACAAAACCACGACCTAGAAGAGCAACTGATCCAAAAGAATGCGGCGGTCAATAACCAAGGAGGGGATTAGGAAGGGACCAGCGCTGAAAGGAGAGATCAGGACGGACAACAGGAGAGTAACGCCCCGAGCAGACCAGTGCGACGGGACGTTAACATCCCTACCCCGCCGGATACGACTCCCCTATCCATCATAGTGGAGATGCAGGCGATTAAGGAACAGATGGATGTAATGATGAACGCTCTCAAGGGTCGAGTGTCAAGTGATCTTGACGACCTTGTCAACAGGACTGACTCGCCCTTCACAACAGCCGTCAACTCCTTCCCCCTGCCGAGTAAGTTCCGCATGCCGAGTATGGACAGTTATGACGGAGTCAAGGACCCCCTAGATCACCTAGAGACCTTCAAGACCCTAATGCACCTTCAGGGAGTGGCAGACGCGATTATGTGCAGGGCCTTCCCTACAACCCTAAAGGGCGCAGCACGGATTTGGTTCAGCCGACTAGCACCCAACTCAATCAGCACCTTCAAGGAACTAAGTGCTCAATTTACTACGCACTTTATCGGAGGACATCGGTATCGAAAATCCACGGCTTGTTTAATGAACATCAAGCAGCGAGAGGAGGAGACGTTGCGGGCCTACATATCACGCTTCAATAAGGAAGCACTCTCGATCGACGAAGCCGACGACAAGATATTGATAGCAGCATTCACGAATGGGTTGAAGGGGGGTAAGTTTTTGTTCTCCCTATACAAGAACGACCCCAAGACCATGTCGGAGGTGCTTTACAGGGCCACCAAGTATATGAACGCTGAAGACGCACTGTTATCGCGAGAAGATAGACCCAAGAAAAGAGACAGACAAGAAGATCCCCGACAGGACCAGGGGCGGAAGAAGGGAAGGATGGGAGACCGAAGGGAGGACAAACGTCCAAAACCCACGGGCGGAAGGTTCACAAGTTTCACCCCGCTAACCGCACCGATTGACCAAGTCCTAATGCAGATTAAGGACGAAGGGTCCCTGACGTTCCCAGGAAAGCTGAAGAGTGATCCCAGCAAAAGGCCCAGAGACAAATATTGCCGCTTCCATCGCGACCACGGCCACGACACAGCCGATTGCTACGACTTGAAGCAGCAAATCGAAGCCCTCATCCGACAAGGGAAGCTGCAGAGGTTCGTCAACAAGGGGAGAACGGATCAACCCCCACAAGAACAACACCCCCGCCGAGAAAACGAGCGACAAAGACCCCCAATAGGAGACATAAGAATGATAATCGGAGGAACTGCTGCGGCCGGATCGTCAAAAAAGGCTCGCAAAACGTACCTTCGGATGGTACAGAATGTCCAGTTGACGGGCAGAGTGCCAAGGATAGCAAACAGAGAAGGCCCCGTTGTTGGGTTCACGGAGGAGGATGCACGACGCCTACACCATCCACACGACGATGCCATCGTCGTCAGCATGCGGACAGGGGATTACAATATGCACCGAGTGCTGATCGACAACGGCAGCTCAGCCGATATATTGTATTATCCGGCATTCCAGCAAATGAGGATCGACAGGGAACAGCTAATACCGACGAACGCCCCACTCGTTGGTTTCGAAGGAAGTAGGGTATTCCCTTTGGGCGCGGTAACCTTGCCGGTGACAGTAGGGGATTACCCCCAACAAGTCACAAGGAACATAACATTCTTGGTGGTCGATTGCTCGTCCGCCTACAATGCTATTCTCGGTCGACCTACGCTCAACTCGTGGAAGGCGGCAACGTCAACTTACCACCTAATGGTCAAGTTCCCAACGGAATACGGGGTAGGAGAACTACGCGGGAGTCAAGTTGCCGCGCGAGAATGCTACGTAGCAATGATGGACATGCAGGACCAAATCCAGGCCTTGAACATAGAAGAGCACCGGACGATGGCAGAGCCCACAGAGAAGTTGGAGGAGATAGCAATTGACAGTTCCAACCAGGACAGAACAATCAAGATCGGAACGCTTGCCAAACCCGCAATCCGTCAAGAGCTCGTAGCTTTCTTGAGGAGCAACAAGGATGTGTTCGCCTGGAGTCATGACGACATGCCGGGCATCGATCCCTCGATCATGGTACACAAATTGAATGTACTGCCCTCAATTCCACCCGTCCGACAAAAGAAGAGAGCGTTCGCGCCGGAACGAGACCAAGCAATAGCGGAAGAGGTCCGCAAACTCCAAGAGGCAAGCTTCATCCGGGAAGTCTACTATCCCGATTGGCTGGCGAATGTGGTAATGGTGAAGAAAGCAAGTGGCAAGTGGCGGATGTGTGTGGATTTCACCGATCTTAACAAAGCCTGCCCTAAAGATAGCTATCCCCTCCCAAGGATCGACGTCCTAGTAGACTCGACGGCTCAACATCAATTACTAAGCTTCATGGACGCTTTCTCAGGCTATAACCAGATCCGCATGCACGAAGCGGATCAGGAGAAGACTTCGTTCGTAACAAGCCAAGGACTATTCTGTTACAAAGTAATGCCATTCGGCCTGAAGAATGCGGGGGCAACATACCAGAGGCTAATGAACAAGATGTTCGTACAGCAAATCGGGAGGAATGTCCAAGTCTATGTCGACGACATGCTGGTGAAGAGCCGGAAGGAGGAAGACCACCTGGGAGATCTTAAGGAAACATTCGGTACGCTTCGATCCTACAACATGAAACTCAATCCGGGAAAATGCGCGTTCGGCGTAACGGCAGGTAAATTCCTAGGGTTCATGGTTTCCCAGAGGGGAATTGAGGCTAATCCGGACAAAATCCGAGCTATAGTAGAGATGGCCCCCCCACGAAATGTGAAGGAGATACAAAGCCTTAACGGCAGGATAGCAGCGTTAAACAGATTTGTGTCGAGAGCCACGGACAAGTGCTTGCCTTTCTTTCGCATATTAAAGAAATCCTTCGAATGGACGGATGAGTGTCAGCGAGCGTTCGAGGAATTAAAGGCATACCTGTCTTCACCACCCCTATTGAGTCCCTCGCAACCTGGTGAAGAACTTTTCCTCTACTTGGCCGTCTCCTCTGTAGCCGTCAGCGCGGCCTTAATTAGAGAGGAGGATAATGCACAGAAGCCTGTATACTACGCCAGCCGGGCATTCCGCGGTGCCGAAGAAAGATACCAGCCCATGGAGAAACTCGCCTTTGCATTGGTCACGGCAGCTCGCAAGCTCAAGCCCTACTTTCAAGCCCATACCGTGAACGTAATGACCGACAAGCCCTTGCGAAGGGCGCTGAGTAATCCTGAAGCTGCAGGCCGACTGACACTGTGGGCAATAGAGTTGAGCGAGTTTGATATCAAGTACCGTCCACGTGTGGCCATTAAAGGACAAGCTGTAGCCGACTTCATAGCAGAGTTTACGCGAGACGAGGACAAGGGGGCAGAAGAACCCCCCCAGTGGAGCATCTATACCGACGGATCATCCAATCGGCGAATTGGAGGGGCCGGCATAGTGTTGTTGTCACCTGAAGGAGACAAAATCGAATGTATGGTCCGTCTCGACTTCCCCATTACCAATAATGAAGCAGAGTACGAAGCGGTGGCGGTAGGACTCGACCTAGCCAAAGCCGCCGGAGCCGAAAGTGTAGTTGTTTATTGTGACTCTCAAGTCGTGACCAATCAAGTAAACGGAGATTATGAATGCAAAGGGGAAAGGTTGAAGAGGTACCTTGATCAATTAAGGACGAGAGTCAACGGGCTAAACGCAATGGTCGTCCAGATCCCCAGGGGAGAAAATGAGCTTGCCGATCGGCTAGCCAAGGCCGCTTCAGCAGAACATATGATGACACCTTGTAATGTGCTTTCCTTTGTTCAACCGTTTCCACTAATAGACCCCGTCAACGTGCAGGAGATAAGCTCCGAAAGAAACTGGACTACACAGATAACTTCATACTTGAAGGACGGGCTACTACCAGAAGGGAAGGAAGCAGCGAGAAAGCTAAAAGTCCGAGCAGCAAGGTTCGTCTTGATAAAAGACATCCTCTACAAGAGAGGTTTCTCCTGCCCTTATCTAAGATGCCTCGGGGATGAAGAGGCCGACTACGTAATGAGGGAGGTACACGAAGGGATATGCGGGAACCATTCTGGGTCGCGTTCGTTGGTGCACAAACTGGTCCGAGCTGGGTATTACTGGCCAACCATGCAGAAGGATGCCGAGTCATACGTCAAAAGCTGCGACAAATGCCAGAGGTTCAGCAATCTTATCGGACAGCCAGCTGAGGAGCTTACCCCTATAACGGCTCCATGGCCGTTTGCTCAGTGGGGACTAGATATCATGGGACCCTTCCCAATGGCAGCAAGACAGCTAAAGTTCTTGGTAGTGGGTATTGATTACTTCACAAAATGGGTAGAAGCGGAAGCTTTGGCCACCATTACAGAAAAGAACATTAGAAGTTTTGTCTGGCGATGCATCGTTTGTAGGTTTGGTATTCCTAGAGTCCTTGTCTCAGATAACGGGAAGCAGTTCGACAACGGCCACTTCCGGGACTTCTGCACACAGCTAGGAATAAAAAACCATTACTCGTCACCCGCCCATCCTCAGGCTAATGGCCAGGTTGAAGTCACGAACCGATCCTTGTTAAAGATTATCAAGACTCGGCTCGAGGGGGGAAAGAGCATATGGCCCGAAGAATTACCAAGCATACTGTGGGCATACAGGACAACGGCGAGGATTCCAACAGGAGAGACGCCATTCCGACTGACATACGGAACCGAGGCGGTCATCCCAGCAGAAGTTGGGCTCACAAGTTACAGGGTTCATAACCATGACGAAAGCAAGAACGACGAATCTATGAGGCTACAGCTGGATATGATGGATGAGGTAAGGTCGGCAGCGGAGCAAAGGATCGCTAGATACCAGGATCGCATGGCCAAACATTACAACTCCCGGGTCCGACACAGAAACTTCCAAGTAGGAGACCTCGTACTCAGAAGGGTCGTTGGTGCAACTAGAGACCCTACACAGGGAAAACTCGGCCCCAACTGGGAAGGACCTTATAGAATCACGGCGTGGAAAAGGAAAGGAACATACCACCTGGAGATGACGGATGGAGAGAAGCTACCGCATCCATGGAATGCCGAACATTTGAGAAAATACTACCAGTAATGAAAACACGACGAAAGGCAACCGAGTCTCTTTGTTGCTTTTTAAGTTTTGCATAAGTTTTTCTTTGAACTGTTTTTATTTTGCTACAATCTTGTCGTGCCTTTTTTAAGCCCAAGGGGGCAGGCACTTTTCTTTTACGCATCTCTATAATTAAATACTATTATGATCTTCTACTTGGATGTCGTTACAATTGTCCACACAGTTAACGAAGACAACTTAAAGTTCACAAAGTGGACGGGCCTCCCATGACGGTGAACTACCTTAGAAGTCCAAAAGATGGACGGTAAAGCCGCCACAAAGTGGACGGATCACCAAAACGGTGAATAATTTCACAAGTCCAAAAGATGGACGGTAAAACCGCCACAAAGTGGACGGATCACCAAAACGGTGAATAATTTCACAAGTCCAAAAGATGGACGGTAAAACCGCCACAAAGTGGACGGATCACCAAAACGGTGAATAATTTCACAAGTCCAAAAGATGGACGGTAAAACCGCCACAAAGTGGACGGATCACCAAAACGGTGAATAATTTCACAAGTCCAAAAGATGGACGGTAAAACCGCCACAAAGTGGACGGATCACTGAAACGTTGAATAATTTTATGCCCGTAAATTGGACGGTGCAAAATAGTCCACAAGATGGACGGATCGTCTTACAAGAATGACCACATGTCCGTCCCTAATATGGACGGACAATTTTACTCTAAAAACCGAATCCATCATGTGGACGGATCACCCCTAACGGTGAATAATTTTACAAGTTCATAAGTTAGGCTGTATAACCGCCGCAAGGTGAACGGATCGTCGACTCAATGAAAAGCTGCCTACAAAAGCGGACGGACCGTAAAAAAAAAAAAAAAAAAAAAAAAAAAAAAAAAAAAAAAAAAAAAAAGAGAAAAAAAAACGGACGGTACTAAAACACCATCGAAGTGGACGGATAGTATACCTAATCCGTAATAGACGGGTCCGATTGGAAGTGAGAAAAGCTTGTTAAAGTGGACGGATCAACAGACCAATTTGTCCAGACCAACACTCAACATATAAGTAGACGGAGGAAAAAATCCTTAACGGACGCAAATACTTAACCAGCAACAAAAACATGCGTAAACATATAATGAAAGAAAAATATTGTTCGGTACAAGAGTTAACTTGAAACAAAACTGTCTTCAAAGTGCTTAAAACATAAAAAAAAAGGGGACGGATCCTCCTCAACATTTACTACAAATTAATCTACTTTTTTCGGCTCTTCAACTTGAACGTCCTTCGACGGAGCAGACTCTCCGTCTCCCTGAACAGCATCTTCACCAAAAAGGTCTTCCGTGTTTTCTGAAGCGACGGGCAGAGCGGATGTCTGATCTTGGTCACTGACGGTTATCATGGATACGTCAAGATCCGGATAGGCTTTCTTTATCTGACGGAGCGCATCGTCAAAGCCTTGAAGGAATGAACCCCCCAGCTCCTTCAACAAATCCAAAGAGTTGCGATACTCGGTGACGGCATCCTCCCCAGCTTGACGGAGTTTCTTCTTTAACTCTTTGACCTCCTCTTCTTTACCCTTCAAGGCCTTCCCAGCTTCCTCCGTCCTCTGTTCAAACTCTTTCCTGGTCTTCTCAGACAGTTCGAACTTCTGCTCCATGGTGAACTTCCACTTATGCAGCTGGCTAAGCTCCTCCTCCGTCTGCCCAGCTTTTGTCCGTACACGTTCCAGAGCCGCTTCACGGTTGAGGCAGCGATCCATCAAGCCCTTCATCATAACCAAGGACTGAAAAAGACAACATTAAAAAGGTGTTAAATAGAAAACTAAGAGTGGACGGGCAAATGGTGACGGATAAAAAAGGACTAACCTGTCCAATGGCGAATAACCCCGTCTCCCCCATTGCCTCCGTCGAATGATTCCCCAGATCCTCATAATCCTCTGCGGAAATTATCGACGTGAGTTTCTCCAAGGCAAACTTCGAGTCGTCACGGAGAAGGGGAGTGGGCTTCTCCTCGTTGACGGGCGGGGCATGCATTAATCCCTTGCCGGATCCATGTTTGGCAGGGGTGACGGCCTTAACACCCTCAGCCAGCAAGCCTACAACAGGCTCCAATGAAACCTTCGGCTGCTTGAACGGACGGTCAGACTTTGGTGGCTGCTTCCTCTTAGCCGACGACCCCGGCAACTTAGGAACCACAACTTCACCCGTCTTCTTTTGTTCGACGGCTAGAGATTTTATCATCGCCCTCCTCTTAGCGTCGTCCATTTCTGTAAATACTGGACGGGTGAAGATTTCTTACTCAAAATAGAAGCTTAAATTCAAGAGTAAAAGTGGACGGACTCACGTTTGTGTATTCTTTCGTCGTATGCAATGGCCTCGCGAGTAGGTTCTGGACCGTCACAATACCAGTGTATTGTTTTTGGGTTCACTAACTTAGCCCAGGTCCTTTCTTCCGGCTTAGTTCTTCTGCAAATCTCTTCAAGGAAACTAAATTCCTCGAGGCTAACTTGCGGGCGCCGTCTACCTACAGAGAAAGACGATCAGAATATACACACAAAAATAGACGGATATGAAAAGCAATATAAAACTGAGACGGATGCATACGCAATTGGTTTATCACTGCCCAGGTTGTGTCAACGGGCAGATACTCCGTCTCCCCTGGATGGTTCATCCATCTGTTACCCTCCAGGAAGAAGTAACGACTCTTCCAGTCTCTGTTTGAGTCTGGGGTCTCGAAGATCACCTTCAACAAGGGGCTCCGACTAGCAAAACTATACATCCCCCTTGATCCAGAAATCTCGTCTGGACGGTAGCAGTGAAGAAATTCACGGACCGTCAGTCTCCTCTCTCCATTCGACCAAGCACCATAGAGAATCTCCATGGCTATGAAGACCCTCCAGGCGTTAGGAGATATCTGTGTGACGGACAACCCTAGATACTGCAAAAGTTCCCTGTGAAGTGTAGAGAGCGGGAACCGAAGTCCAGCCTTCAATGCCTGCTCGTATACTCCGACACCTTCTACCCCTTCATAGTAACACTTCTCAGAGGCATAGGGTAGACGGATGGAAACGTAGTCTGGGATTTGGAAGTTGGTCCTAAAAGTGCTGAAATGTCTCTCCTTGATGACGGATGTGAACTTATGCACTGTCCACTCTGGCAACATGATGAACTTCCTTAGTCCATCAGCACCTACAACGGACTCCAGTGCTTGATTCCCGTCGTCATCAGAACCCTCTATTTCAACTATCTCCACATCCTCATCTGTAGAGGACGAAGAGGAGGCAGATGGACTCCTATCTTCGCCGGGGCTCTCTTGGTCTTTATGACCGGACGGGTATACACTCTCGTATTCCGTCCCGTCACGAACCACCGACTGGTTACTTGACGCACTAGACATTTCCTACAATTGACGATAAAACCTAAGACTGACGGGTTTGAAATCACTGACGGGTATAGTGAGCCTAACAACAATGCATGGACGGAAATGTACTTGATAATGTATTGAAGTAAGTACTTACCACACTTGGCGGATTATGGGTGACGGTTGATATAATCGGTAGATTCTCGACCACGACGGGTGCTCTGACAAGGTTGACGGTTTCGCTCTGACAGTCGTTTTCAGGGTAAAAATTGTGAAAATGAGAGTAAGGCGCCTTATATATATATAGGAGATGCACGGAAGACGAAGCGACGCTTCGATCCTATACAACAGCCACTTAGAGATTGACACGTGTCATGCTCAATAAATGCTGACAACCTGTCAGTGCACATCAACAAATTGAACCCTTCATGTAACCGTCAACTTGATGAATCTTCTCCTGACGGGTTGATCTGTCTATAACCGTCATCTTAGCTTTCATGAATCCGTCAATTAGTGTAAACTTTCTTAGCCACACGGATCCCATACCGTCATTAAAATACCCGTCATACCCGTACTTTGTGATCGTCACCCCATTGATCCTCTGACCTAGAAGTTGACGAATCATTGGGGTGAAGGGGGCAACTGAAGATGATAAAATATTAAGCCTAATGGGCCTACCTTAATGGGCCCGACGGATTGGGACTGTTGGGCCCATGTGAAGATGGTCCCACGCGCTTCGAAGGCCCATCGCAGACAAACATCGTGTGGGCCCATGAAAAATTGGTATCAGAATCCCACATTGGAAAGATCTGGAGGTCAAGAAGAAAAGCCTACTCTCCACCACTATAGTCCCACATTGGAAAGATCTGGGGGTAAAGAGCCACCTCTGCACCACTATAAAAGGGATGACATTCTCGCAAATCGAGGTAAGATTAATTGACCCCTCTCTAACGCTTTAAAAAGGAAAAGGACGAATTCTGACTTGACCTTCGGAGAGTGTTAGGCCGGCCCCACACCGGTGCTCTCTAAAGGTTTTTCTCTCGATCGTTTTTGCCGTGCAGGTTCGATTTTGAGTCGCGAGTACGGTGTGACCCATTGGTGACGAATTTTCAACATCATCAGCAACTTTTCCAACAATAAAAAACAAAAGTTGCTTAATTTCCTTCCCGGGGTTCCTTTTTCTTTTGGAATTTATGTTCACGGTCTTTTTTTTTTTTTTGACTTGGAAAATGAAACCAGAAAAAATATATGCAACTTTTCCACAAAATTTTCCACAAATCTGGAAAGTTTTTCCAAATTTTCCAAATTTGTGGAAAATTTGGAAAAAAATTTCCACAAAATTTATGTTCATGGTAGGTATACGTGAAACTGACAACCAACCCGTAACAACTTTGGAAAAAAATTTCCACAAAATTTATGTTCATGGTAGGTATACGTGAAACTGACAACCAACCCGTAACAACCAACAACCAACCCGTCTGTTACGGAAGAGAGCTAAAGTAATAGTTCTATGATTGTTTGTGGCACTAGGAAAAACTCTTTTTTCCACGCGAGAACAGCAAAAGTCTAGGGTTGATACATGGCTGGGACCATGCCCTCCCAAATTTTGAAATTTTTCTTAGTATATATATATATATATATATATATATATATAAAACTTTGCATCAAATATGTTTGAATTTATTTTTTTTAACTTATTAGGTAACAATTAACAAGTTATTAACTCATTAAAAAAATTTTGTCATAAAAACTACACGTGAAATGTATTTTTAGTTGCCATATAATGAGTTAGAGTAAAATAACTTCAAATATGTTTAGAACTTAATTCAAGTATGTTTGGATAATTCATGTTTTTGAAAATTTCATTAGTTTAATTGAAAGATTTTTCAATTACTTTGGTATAAAATTTAATAATTTGGAATTAAAATGAAACTTTTTAAGAATTTCACTATGAAAATGATAAAAATAAATTTTATTTTATGAAATACCGCCATCAAATATAATTTTGATTAAAAACACAAAACTCTTTTTTTGTTGGGTATGTGTATGTATATAACTTATCAAATAAAAAAAGTTTATATAATAAAAAAGCACGCATATGTGTATATTCTGTGTGGGATTGTTTTTGATAAATATATTAATGCTAAAACTTGGTCCTCAAACAAAAATTCTTAGCTCTACCCTTCCAAAGTCAATGATGATGTTGAAACTCTTCTCTTCCCATTAAGACAATGCTTGACTTGATTGGTATTTAAAGAAAGAGAATGATGAAAATTGATAAACAGGGATACTGAATCAGATCCTTAATTTTCATTAGCTTCAAAAAAACCATGGCATTCACTAGCTTCAAAAACGTATTTTCCCCCGTTTCTCTATTCATGTTGGCCCTGTTACATTTTTCCTTTATTTCTGATTCAGTTTACGTAGATAAAGAAACCGAGACAAATGCTCTTCTCCTTTGGAAAGCCAGTCTTCAAAATAAAAACCAGTCACTCCTGCCTTCATGGACTCTCCTTCCTAATAATAATGCAACCAATTCTTCCAACAATCAAAATGCAAGCTCAAATCCATGCAGTTGGTTCGGTGTTTCTTGCAACCATGCAGGAAGTGTTATCAGATTAAACCTGACTAACTCAGGCTTGAAAGGTACTCTCCATGAATTTTCATTCTCATCACTCCCTAACCTTTCATTTGTTGATCTCAGCATGAATGAACTCTTTAATACAGTTCCTATTGATATTAGTTACCTGTCTAAACTCATTTATCTTGATCTATCCTTTAATAACTTTTCGGGGAAAATCCCACCCCAGATTGGCCTACTGATCAACCTTGAGGTCTTGCACCTCGCTGAAAATCAGTTAAGTGGCTCAATTCCTCCAGAAATAGGTCATTTAAAGTCTCTTAATGAACTTTCTTTGTATGGCAACAATTTCTGTGGATACATTCCTGCTTCATTAGGTAATTTGAGCTATTTGACTGACTTTTCTCTCAATAGTAATTTCTTTTCGTGTTCCATTCCTATATCTTTGGGTAATTTAAGCAACTTGGCTTATTTGTACCTCTATGATAATCAACTTTCTGGTTCCATTCCTCCACAAATTGGAAACCTTACCAATTTAGTTGAACTTGACATAAGTAACAACAGTTTCGAAGGTCCCATCCCTTATAGTATTGCAAAATTTGAAAAGCTAACATTGTTGCATATGAACCAAAATCAGCTCTCTGGCTCCATCCCCCTAGAAATTGGAAATCTAAAGTCTCTCATATTCTTAAGCCTTGAAACAAATAATCTTTCTGGCTTAATTCCCAAATCTTTAGGTTCTCTTAAAAACTTAACCGTTTTACACCTGTACAACAATCAACTTTCTGGTACCATTCCTGAAGAATTAGGAAACTTGACGTCCATAATTGATCTTGAACTGAGTAGAAATCAGTTGAATGGTACTATTCCAATTTCCATTGGTAGGTTGAGTGGCTTAAAAGCTTTATTCCTTTGTGATAACCAACTTTCTGGTTCCATTCCACAAGAGATTGGAAACTTAATGAAGTTGACTGCTCTACTGCTAGATGCCAACCACTTCACTAGCTTTTTGCCTCAAAACTTATGCCATAGTGGGTCTCTCCAATTACTAAGGGCAGACAACAACAGTCTCACTGGTCCAATACCAAAAACCTTGAGAAACGGTACAAACTTAATTAGAGTCCGCCTTGAAAGAAACCAATTCTTTGGAAATATATCTGAAGATTTTGGTGTCTACAGAAACCTCCAGTACATGGACCTGAGTTACAATAGATTTTATGGTGAAATCTCACACAATTGGGGCAAGTGCACACAACTAACTACTCTAAGGATTGCTGGGAACAATATTTCTGGTCGCATACCACTTGAAATTGGAGACTTAGTTCAACTCCAATTACTTGATCTTTCTTCTAACCACTTGGTTGGGGAGGTTCCAAAGGAATTTAGAAAGTTGACTTCTTTGTCGAAGCTGATGTTGAATGGCAATAAACTTTATGGTGGTTTACCCTTGGAGCTTGGATCATTAATAAATCTTGAGTATTTGGATCTATCCACTAATAGGTTTGGCAAGGAAATCCTGAGAAATATAGGGAACCTTTTGAAACTACATTACTTGAATATGAGCAACAACAAGTTTATCCTTAACATTCCAGCCCAAATGTGTGAATTAGCTCATTTGTCCCAGCTAGATTTGAGCCTTAACTCACTCGAAGGAGAGATACCTTCACAAATCAGCAATATGCAGAGCTTGGAGTTGTTGAATGTATCCCATAATAACCTCTCCGGTTTCATTCCAACTGCTTTCGAAAAGATGCGTGGCTTGTCGTTTGTCGACATATCCTATAATGAGTTGGAGGGTCCTCTTCCCAATAGCCGAGCATTTCATGATGCTCACATTGAAGCATTACAAGGTAATAAAGAATTGTGTGGAATCGTTACGGGATTGCAACCCTGTAAAGCAAGACATGTCTCAGAGAAGGGAAATAAAATCATTTTCCCTCTCTTGGGAACACTTTCACTTGTATTGTTATTCCTAGGAATATTCTTCATTTTAAAAGGAAAAGGGCAAAATCCACAGACAAATCAAAACACATACATGGACAAGGAAGAAGTGTTTACAATATCAACTTTTGATGGAAGAACAATGTACCAGGAAATCTTTGACGCAACCCAGGGTTTTGATGCTAAGTTTTGCATTGGGGAAGGAGGATATGGAACCGTCTATAAAGCCCAGCTATTATCTGGAGACACATTTGCAATTAAGAAACTCACATCCTTGTGTGATGGTAATATTTCACAACAAAAAGAGTTCTTAAATGAGATAAGCGCATTAACAGAAATCCGGCATCGAAATATTGTAAAATTGCATGGCTTTTGTTCACATTCACGTTTCTCAATTTTGATTTACGAGTACCTTGAAAAGGGTAACTTGGCCTCAATTTTGAGCAATGATGGAGGAGCTAAAGAATTGGACTGGAATAAGAGGGTGAATATCGTCAAAGGTGTGGCCCACGCTTTGTCTTACATGCACCATGATTGTTCACCACCAATTGTTCATAGGGACATATCAAGCAAAAATGTTTTGCTGGATTCAGAGTACGAGGCTCATGTTTCAGATTTTGGCATAGCGAAGATTCTTAATCAAGACTCATCCAATTGGACTTCACTTGCTGGCACATATGGATATCTTGCACCAGGTAATGTACTTACTTGTTTAATCAATATAGAACATATATCATATGAATACATTGACATAATATTCTACTTTTTTTAGAGCTTGCTTATACAATGAAGATAACTGAGAAATGCGACGTGTTTAGCTTTGGAGTTTTGGCTATTGAAGTGATCAAAGGTAGGCATCCTGGTGAAATTATCTCCATTCTATCTGCTTCAACCGTGGAGGATAATTTCTTGTTGAATGATTTGTTAGACATACACCTTCCACCTCCCACTCTTGAGGTTGAGAATCAACTAATACTCATCAGAAAGTTGGCAATTGCATGCTTGCATGCTAATCCAAAATCTAGACCAACTATGCATATGGTCTCTCGGATTTTATCAAGCTGAAGTGCACTTTCCTAGAGCCATCATAGTCTAACTAGGACAAGCAAGGATATGAAATAAGACACTGTATTCTGTCAAATTTATGTTGTTGAAGGCAATTATTTGTTTAAGATTATGTAATGCCTAGATTACTACTAGATGTTTAATTGCATGTATTAATAATGTGCTTCTAGTAATACAGATTTCAAGGCATTGTGATTATACATGTTTGATTAGCTATTATTAGGGTTTTTGGCCCCGATAGTAACAAAGTTAACCAACTCTTGACCAAATAATTAATTAATTTAATTATGCTTTAGATCTGAAATGAATAGCAACACACGAATATGCATCACACAGAGACACCAAAATGATGACCTGAGAAAACCGATGAAACAAACTATTTCATAGTAAAAACTTGGGGGATTTAATCATCAATACCCAAGTCAACAAATCCACTAGAATATTATTGAAGTGTGTAAAAAAATATTTAACCCTAAATCTAATGCTACTTCTTGTAGTACTTACTAACGTGACCACACAGCTTCAAGACTATGGGTTCTTCTATTCTCAACTTGTTGCACGCGAATGTACGCTCAGGACTCAGAGAACAACTCTAAAAGATTTGTACCAGTAACTTGAATGTAAATTGGATGCAACAATTTCACTTTGATCATAGGATCTTTCCAATAAACATAGGTCTCTGGCTGATGCTTCAAGAGTGGTTGGGAAATTTCAAATCTATGTACAATACACTACTCTCTTGTAGTCTTAGAAAACATGCTCTAAGGCTTGCTTATATAGTGTACTTAAGATGCAAGTAGCTTATATAGTGTACTTAAGATGCAAGTAGCTTTAGATCAAATGGTTGACAGAAAATACTGCGAATTCAATCAGCATGATTCTCGATTAGTTGAGATATGCAGGAAGTCGGTTCACTTATGTAACACTCGACAGGTCGAGTTGGTGATAAAATCCTGTGCAATAATAGTCCAGTTTATGTTTCTTGATTCGTTTGAACCTTGGTTTGTCTTGTACTATGAATTACTTCAATACCGATTTAAAAGACAACCTAGATTATAACTGTTACAAATGTTCATGACTTGTCAACCAAAAAATAAGGACTTCACAATCTTCCCCTTTGACAATTCATACAAAAAAATTTACATCTAAAGACTCAAATACAATACAGCTCAAAGAAAATTTATATCCCTATAAACTACACAATCCTAGGAAGCTGCAAGGAGGTTGAATGTCTTGTGTAGAGATTACTTACCTTTTTCTCAAACACTAAAATAAAGCATAAACACATATGTGGAAATAAAGATAGCTAAACAATATTGATTACAATGATATATAAAAAAAATACTACAAAAAATCATAAATAAAAGCATGTGAGTCAACATAAGAAGCCAGATACCAATTGTTAAACCAACAACCAAAAACTAAACATAAAGCATAGTGTATCAAAGATTAAAAAAAAAAAAAGGTACAAGTCCCAAATAGAAAAGAACAAGAGTTTTAGAATTAAAATAACATAATCAAATAAAAGTCTCCCCCTCAACACAACATCTCCCCCTTTCTGCCATGATGGACAAAGGGGTCACATGTAATGCCTCAAACTCAGATAAGGTCTAGAGAGCATGAATCCTCACGTGTAACGCCCCATTGACAGGGTTGCGTGGTCCCCTCTTTGGAACCTAAGGGTACACTCTCTTGTTGAGGAGCTCTAAGGGTGTACTCCCTTGTTAAGGAGCTTCCTCTTCGGAACCAGGATTGATAAACTCCCTTGCTGAGGACCTACCAAATGTGCATTGTCCCCTCCTTGGGACCGTCCCTCACAAAGGACTAGCTACGGTATGACCGTCCCTTGCAAAGGACTAAATACGATGCCGTGCTTCTATTCACAACTTGCCATAGGGTTTCAAATCAATTCTAATGATGTTCACACAAGGTAGGTTTAAGAATAAATCAATTTCAAATATGTTTCCTAAAGTTTCCAAGACACTTGCTTTCCAACCATTGTAAGTACAAATAACTCATCAAATCATAAAACATTTCATGAATGGGATCCAATAATAATTCCTCAAAGTTATTTTTCTTTTACACTTCTCTGTGCACATCTTTCACGTTCACCACAATACTGCTCTCCCATTTTCCGCCATAGCAAAAACATGTAATGGTCTTCTAGAATTGCTTTATTTCTTTTTGCCAATCTTTTGACCTTCTTATTACTGGAATTTTAATTGATACATTTTGTTTTTTAAGGGAAAAAAAATATTAATCCTCATTCATATTTGATTCGAATGGAAACACAAAACAATAACTCCAAGTCACTATATGCAGAAAAGAAACAGGGAGACGTGAGAAGTGAATGTGAATGTACAAAGAGACAGTTAAAAAGTGATATAAATGACTTACTCATCAACAATGGTGATCAATGAGAGAGAAAGAGAGAGAGTGAGAGAGAGCTTACCGATCAATGAGGGAGGAGAGGCGTGAGGTCTGTGGGAGGCAAAAACGCGTGAGTAGAGGAGCGAGAGAGATAGGTTAGGGTTTTGTTTCTTCAAATAAAAAATAAATGAAAAAAATTGGCGCTGAAAAAAATATTAAGCTGAAAATTATGTTGGCGCAGATAATTGAACCCTTGAGAGAGTGTTACTCCACATAGAAGTGCTACCAGTAGACTACTAAACAAAATGCTATTTGTATGTGGAACTAAATTAATGTATTCTAACACTGTAGATATTTAAAGTTTTCAAGAACAAAAAAAAAAAAAAAAAAAAAAAAAAAAAAAAAAACACACACACACGCACACACATTTATTTTAATATGCTTTCCAAAAATTGATAGTTATGATAACAAAAATAGTAAATTCAAATTATAGTTTTGAGGTCAAATTATAGTTTAAATTAATTAATACTAGTATGTAACTTGTGTTTACACATGAGATTGATCAATTGAAGTGGTACTATTGATGTTAGCTTGAGTTATTAAACATATAAGACATTAGTTCAATTATGATATTTAGATGTACTAAAATGGTTTTTCCTCAATTTTTATGATATTAGTTATGTCAAATTTCTCATTACATTACTATTATGTGTATAACTAGTGTGTAACCCCGTACATAAGAACGTGTACATTTAAAACTAATTACAGTTACACACACACACATGATTTAGGCACAAAAATTTAAAAATTTAGATTAGATGAGCCACGTGACGCAAAATTAAACTCTAATTGAAATCCAATTGAAATTCAATTAGGTTTATGTGGTATTTCGGACTTTTTTTATGTTTTATTTCGGACTTTTTTTATGTTTAAGGGGTATTTAGGTCATTTTTTAGGTTTTTGGAGTATTTTGGTCATTTTTTAGGTTTCGGGGGTATTTTGGTCATTTTTAATGTTTAGGGTGGTATTTTAGTCATTTTTAGGTTTAGGGGTATTTTGGTCATTTTTTAGGTTTCGGGAGGGTACTTTGGTCTTTTTCAGGTTTCGAGGGTATTTTGGTCATTTTTTAAGTTTAGAGTGTATTTCAATCATTTTTAAGGTTTATGGGGTATTCTGGTAGTTTTTAGGTTTCAGGGGTATTTTGGTAATTTTTAGCTTTCGAAGGTATTTTGCTCAATTTTTAGGTTTCGGAAGTATATTGCTCAATTTTTAGGTTTCTGTGGTATTTTGGTAAATTTCTACGTTTAGGGGTGTTTTGGTCAATTTCTAAGGTTTGGAGGATATTTTGGTAATTTTCTTGGTTTTAGGGACATATTTTGGTAATTTTTTGGTTTATGAGGTATTTCAGTCATTTTTTAGATTAGGATGTTCACCAATGTCATCCATATCGGCCATCTCATCAGGAGATCTTCAATGGTTATTCCTCCTTTTTTTCCACTAAATGACAATCGGCGAAGAACATATTTGTTGGACTGTAATTAAATATGTCAATTAGAGATAATCAAGTCAGCAAAAGTTGGATTGAGAAATCCTTTGTTTGTACTGCATCATAGACATAGAGTTCTTAAAACCATATTTTTCTGTTAGCTGCATCATAAAAATATTTAATATATAATAACATATATTTCTGATTTTAAAAGTTTTGATGAAATTGACACAAATGAATGTATATATTGACAAGTTTGACACAATTAAAGTTCTTCCATTTTTAAAAGTTTTGGGATGAAATTGGGATAATTAATAGTTTAGGGACAAAATTGATACAATTAAGTATGGACAAAATGTTTCTCAAAAAAAAAAAGTACGGACAAAATGAAATAGCTACTTTGTTAGGTGTAGTCGACTTAATCTTTATATTAAATGTTTTTTGACTTAATTAACAAGAACATACTCGTTTGACTTAATCTTTTTCTGGTAAGTAATATAAAATTCAATAATAGTCAAATGGACTTAATCTAGATAATTGAGCCACAAAATTTACACAACTAATAGTTAAATGACCTCGATTTCAAATTTTAAAAAACAAAACAAAAATAATAACATTTAATGATATGAAAAATTAGACAAAACTAAAAATTAATGTGAGAAATGTACCAAACTAAAAATTATAAAATTAGGCACAATCTTTTCTTTATTCATTAATCTTGATAACATTAACACAATTAAGAGTTGGAGTTACAAAATAGATATCAAACTAGTTACTAACCCGTACTATGCACGGGAATTTACTTATTTGAGAGGTAGACTAAAATAAATTTATAAAATCTTAATTTGACTAAGAAACTATACCACTGCATGATTTGCTATTATATGACTTCAATTTGTGTTACAATTTGATGATGAAGTCATTATTTGAACGTGTAATGTCTTACAAAAAATTTATAAGATAGTTTCAGATACTACAAAAAAGTAACTCAAAAATTAAGATATTAAAATTTCTGAAAGACTAAAAAATATTAAAAAATCAGATGATTCATTGCTTAGAAATGATTGAAACAAAACAAAATATATATAACTAAACAATAGAAAAATATAAAAGAAAGATAAATTACATTCAAAAGAATAATCCATAGCTATAACTATTGAAAGGAATCAAAAGATTCAAACTGTTAGGACATATGTGTTATACATGTTAGGAACATATGTCATTCTTTTATGTAATTGGCTAATCTTTTGACAAAATGCACTTTACTTGTAATTGAATAGATTTAAGATGTGTTTAATACTTCAAGAAACAAGGTTTTAAGTTCAAGTGTTAAAACCATGCAAGTCTGTCCAAGATTCAAGTGTGAAAAGTGTTGTTCATTAAAACTCGACAGATAGCATCTATCGAGCCTTGAAGAGCTGTTTCAGCCCGTGGCTCAACAGCAGCTCAACAAATAGGGTATCTATCGAGGTTTATGAATTTCCGATTTTCTGTTCTGTTTTTCATCCAATCCGTGGATATGTGTTTGGGCTTTCTTTTCTCACAACCCTAAACATATATAAGGATTATTTTAAGGGTTGTAAAAGATTACGCACAATTACACAAGAGCACATTTCACAAGAGTAAAGAAGTGTGACCAGAAACCTAGTTTGCCCTAGTTCTTTAAGAAGCTGCTATGTTTTGTATACCATTGGGTTTTGTGACCAAGCAACTTCATGATCTTCATCGAGTGATGAACAGAAAAACTTTACAGCCAACAACCTTCTCTAGTTGGTGATTGAAGTCACGTACTGGGAGCTGTGTATTACAAGGAGAGATTGTCATTACAGAACAAGTTCAATTGGATATTGGGGTAAGGGTTCAACTGTAAGTTGGTATATGGTATTGGGATTCCTTTACTTATGACCGCTTGTTTTAATAATAATGGATTCTCGAAAGTGGTGACTTTAAAATTACCCGATGAGATTTTTGCCCTGTAGGTTTTCCTCATTCGTAAACAAATCACCGTGTCAATTTAATTTTCGCTGCATACTTAGTTTAATTGGTGATTTTTTTTTGTGCTGCCATGTATATTGCATGTTAATCTGATTAATTAATAAACTTGACTAGTTAATCTGATTAATTCATCACAAGGGGTCAATAAGTTTTTGGCCTATCACAAACCCTACAAATTATAGATAATATATATATATATATATATATATATATATATATATATCTATAGATAGATAGATATATGTGTGTGTGTGTGTGTGTGTGACTACACAATAGAGAAATATAAAAGAAAGATGTGTTACCATCAAAAGAATAATTCAGATGTTAAAACTTTTGAAAGGCAAAAAAATATTAAAGAATCATAAGATTTACTTCCTATAAATTTTTGAAGAAAAAAAATGTATATGATTACACAATAGAGAAATATAAAAGAAAAATTAATTACTTTAAAAAGAATAATACATGGTATAGTCTTTGAAATTTGCTAAACATGTTCAAATATTGCAAAAATTAACACAAATTCAGATGTTAAAACTTTCAAAATGCTAAAAAAGATATATAATTAAAGAATAAGTTATTGAAACTATAAGGACACAGTTTGGATCCTAAACCCAAAAAGTAAGTAGATCTAGACCCAATGAGCCCAACACAATGAATTTGTAGAGAGTAAATTGGAAAACTAGGTTATAATAAGTTGGGTAGCAATTATAATGTGTCCAGATAATAGTAAAGTAAAAATGGACAGGTTTTATCTCAAGAAAATCATCCTCGGCATAGTTCGAGAAGATCAGTTCATGTATATATTGCTTGAAATTGGTTATAAATACAGTGTTAATGGCTACAGTGTTTCTTTCTTCAATTTCACGATCCCCATTCCATGGAGGGTCTCTTACATTATATAGTTCTCTTTAGACAATCTTGGCCATCCACTTGTTGATCATCCAAGTCACTACTTGAGTGCTTGTCCCATCAGACACCCTCTCAGACCCTCTGTGAATTGGGGCAGCCAAGACAGTACTATTCAGAGGTCTTCTCCACATTAATGCAGCAAGAAAGTTAGCTGCAGAACATTTAATGCGGTGGTAGCAGCTTTCCCTTAGATAATTCCCAGCGCCCATTTGTCCTATACATTCAAAAAACGTATCCTTATCAATAGAATTTCTTGGAACGTCACCTTAGACGACAGAACACACTTTCTGACCTCCACCTTGTTAGCTGAGGAGATACTACTACTCAGCATACTTCCCCTACCTTTCACAGTCATAGTTTGCCCATGAAGTTCAAAGCCTTGCATCTTCCTTATTGTTGATCTGTCCTCGGACCACTGAGCCTCCTCGGACAAGGCCCAAGGCCCAATATATATTTTTGGGCCCCTGGTCCCTATAAAAACAATTCAAAAAATATATGACTATTTAAAAGAGAAATATAAGAAAAAGAAAAAAGTACATGAACCCATAAAGCAATAAGTTTTAAATTTTAACGGGTCTAAACTTTAAACGATGAAAAAAATCATATACAGTCATAGGCGTAGGGTTTGGTGATTCATGTATGAAAATCACTTTTTTAAAAATACAAGAAAAATCATAATATATATATATATATATATATATATATATATATTTAACAAAGTAGAGGAGAAGAGAATAACAAACGAAGAGGTCATACCTCTACTCGGTTTTTTTATTTTTTATTTTTTTTTATAATAAAAATATTGGGGTTTGCACTATTAGAGCTATTTAAATTTGTAGAGAAATTCCCAAAATCTAATGTCAATGCACAAACCCACCATAAATGAATCATAAAAAAAATCATACGTATTTCTTATTTTTTGCTAAACTTTCAAATACCCTTGAAATCCTTAACGGAACCCAATAAAAATTATTATCTAAAACTCCCTTTCGAATTTGGAATTTATCCGTATATCGAAGGCTCACAAATTAGTGCCTACATAGAAACCTTAAAAAAAAAAAAAAAAATCCAAATTTACAAAGGGAAAGAAACCAAATTAAAATTGAAATAATATAACAACAATAACCACTATCAGAAATTGAATAGGGAAATTTTAGGGCAACACTCACTTGGATGTGTGGAAATTGGAGAGGGTCCTTCCCATTGATCTAGGATGGTTTGTTCTTGAAGTGGTATCATGAGGCAGCCTAGAGAGAAGAAGGCTTTCAAAAGAGAGTGAGAGAGAGAAAAGGAGAGAGGAGTGTATAGAGAGAAAAAGATATATGTAATTTGAAGACAAATTATCAACGTTTGATTTTGAGTTTAAGTTTGACTTGTTAGAGAAATAGAGTTTCACTCCTTGTTAAGTTTGGGTTTTGGCTGTTGATGTCCAAAATCAGTCCTCCTCAAGTTGAAGTTGATATTATTAATTAAAAGAAGTTAAATAATTTTGTTTTATAAAAATAATTTCGATAATGATGTGGCCAGCTCTAGAGAGGGGAGATCAATAATGATGTGGCAAGCCCTGAAAAGGTTAATAAAAAGTCAAAGATTTTGGTTTTATATCTATACTAGTATTATGCCCGTGCGTTGCACGGCTTAATAAAAAATATTTTGATAATATAAATAAATTAAATAACAAATAAAATATAAAAGGTATATTATGTAAGTTCAAGTTTGGTATTTTTTTTTTTTTTTGTTCAAAAACAAATATTTTTAAAACTATGGCAAATTGTTAAAATAGTATAACAATTATTAATGAAATCTCTCTCTCTCTCTCTCAATTGTATATAAAGTATTGTTCTTAAAGGACTCAAACAATTACATAACTTAACCGGAGGTTTTTCATTTGCCTAAAAAAAAACAAAAAACAAAAAACAAAAACATAATTCTCTTCTAACTTATGTAGGTACATCTAAATTGTGTTATGCACTTGAAGAGCATAGACTAAATGGTATTTTTTTTTTCAAACCTTTATTTAGATTTACATTTTGATACGGTAATGATCTCTTTTATCTAAATCAAATCTCCTTCAAGATGAATGGAAAGTTGTGACAATTTAATATGGATCTCCTTCAAGATGAGTGGAAAGTTGTGAAAATTTAATATTAAAGGAGTCCTAAGGAATAAAAAGGATATAGACAATTGTTAAAAAAATTATTAGTTCAAGCAAAGTTGCATAATCATATTGAGGTGTGGATTCCTTTTCATGATGTAGATTTAATATTACTTGGCTATAGCAATCTTGTGAAGGAATATGTTGTTGATATTCATAACATGCTATGTTTTAGAATTTTTTTTCATGAATATTGATATTTGTAAAAACCAAAATGAAAATTAATTATAGTGAAATTT
Organism: Quercus lobata; assembly: GCF_001633185.2. Lineage (NCBI taxonomy): Eukaryota > Viridiplantae > Streptophyta > Magnoliopsida > Fagales > Fagaceae > Quercus > Quercus lobata. Next base: position 72,558,501 of record NC_044906.1, on the reverse strand, counting down.
AAATAAAAATATTACATGCTCATAATGTTAGATAATCTCTTCCATACACATATAATATTATTAACAACAAAAATAAAAATAAGAAATAGTAACATAAAAATTTAGTATTTTACTATTCTAAAAATTAATTTAATTTAATAACGAACATATAAACACAACACGAATACAATCTAGAAATAAAAAGATGAACCCCTTGTTGTAGGAGAGAATACAAAATTTGATAATTCATCAATAGTAAATAAAAATATTTATAGAGGATTTTATAATATGATGAAAAAAAAAAAAAAGTAGAGTAAACACACAAATTTCATTTAATTTGACAAATAAAATTTCTACCATTCTTACCTCTTCTTTCATATTGGAGAGTTGCGGGTACTTGATCTTGATTTATCTCTTCTGTTTTATTTTTTTGTCAAACACTACACAAATTTGCAATTTTTATTGTCTCACCAACTTGCAATTCAAGCTTGTATCTGAAACATTGTTATTCCACTTAAATCGATTAGAATTTTTTTTTTAATAATATTTATACATGAGAAATAATAAATAAATAGAGTTATTTACATAATTAAATCATTATATATAATGAGATACATTCTAAAAGATACCACCAAATCCACCACAGTTGTTTAGTACTTACTAAATTTTTGTTATATCATTGTTATATTATCCTTCCAGTTGTATTTGCACCTGCAAGAACTTTGAAGGATCAATAATGATGAAATTTTCTCATACAAATATTTACCTTCTTTTCAAGAGCATTTCCAGTTCTAACTTCTAGTACGTGCATTGCTTTTGCTTTGCATTTACTCCAACCAAATTTTGTTTAGATCTATGAGAGTAAGCTACATGAACCGTATATAGAGCAAGCCATGTGAACCAAAACCTACATGTAAAAGCAAAGTGTGGATCAGAAAATACCATTAAGAAGCAAGGTTTCATATTACCAAAAAAAAAGGGGGGGGGGGGGGGGGGGGGGGTGGGGATTATGGTGTTGTTGAATCTTGGACTCAAAAAGTTGTACCGTTGGTGAATTTTAAGAGCATCTTTGGTTGCATGGGCAGTGATGAACTTATGATTCAAGTATCAGGCCATTTTCTTTTGATCGATCCTAAAAACCTCGAGAGTTTAAAAGAGAACAATCTTAGAATTGAAGATCTTGGAATTGAAAATATTTTACTGGAGCACTACACAACTAATCTCATCCTAAAAATTGATTAAGTATTAGAGTTTAAGTTGATCATAACAACTAAACTTCTATTTTATCCAAAATATTGCAATTTTTAAAATCTAAACAAAATTCTTCAATTTTTTTATGTGCAGTAAAAATTTATGAAAGTGTGAAGCTGGAATTTAAAAAAAAAAATAGAAATTGTAGGAGAAGAAGATAAGAACAAAAAAAATATATCTATTTTTTTAAAATCTAAAAAAAAAAATCATGCAATTTAAGAAGATAAGAAAAAATATATATATATCTATAAAAATTTATGAAAGTGTGAAGCTTAAGAATAATTTTTTTTTCTTAATGGATGAGAAGATGTTAAGTTGATATTAAATTATTAAGTTTTTGTGTCTATCAAACTTTATCTAAAGAAGTCATTTCAAATTAAAATTTTTATCAACATAGAAATTATAGGAAAAAAAGATAAGAACAAAAAAAAAAATATTATATTTATTTTTCAAAAATCTATTAAAATTTCTACAATTTGGTGAAGACACATGTCGCAACCACAGCGTCTAAACCTAATTTTTATTATATATATATATATATATATATATATATATATATATATATATATTTATTAGACAAAACTAGAATCTATGAAGCACGGACATGGATACTAACACTTTGGGTAAGAAACAGCCATATGCTTTGGGCCAGTAGATATGAGTAGCACACCGGTATAATTAACATGAGTTTATCGCTAAATGAAGTGTTAGTGCTTCATACACTAAAACCAATATTAAATTTTAGGGATTGAAAAAAAAAGAAAAGCAAAAACTAACTATACTCGATCACATCTTGATTTGGAGGGTTCAAGTCTTTGTACTCATACAAAATCCAGTTACCATTTTGTTTAGATGGCGAGTTCTCGTTGCTTTCATAGCGAAATCTACTTTTCTCAATCCCTTTTAATGAAGTCTTGCAGAATTTATCCTTGCTCCATGAACCTGATCCTACTCTTCGGTCGAAGCAGGTGCCATTGTCATAAGTTTTAAGCTTTGTGAAGAAATAGAGTTGTTTAACAACAGGATCTCCTGCAGAAAACATTCCCAAGGTTCTTTCTTACCATACAAATCACAGTCTTTGACTGGGTTAAGTGGCTAGCTCCTCGTCATTGGGGTCGAACCTGTAACCTATTATCATGTTCACCATAGTTTATAATAATAATAAATCTTCTTGTGAATGTCTCGCAGTTATAGATTCACGCACACACTATTTTTCTCCTCTATAACTTTCTTCTCTTCTTGTTTCTCTTTTTTCACGTAGCTCTCCCCTTATGCGGCACCACTGCTTGCTTTTATAACGAAGTCTGTCGCCACACTTTCATGCGGCACCACATGTCTAATCCAATAGTATTTCCAATTTCTGTTTGGAATAGGAGTCTTCATTCAAGGGCATCTACCACATTAAGTGGGCTTGACCCGCTACATATTTCTCTCTATAACGAAGGAGTCTCTCTCTATCAGCCATAGATGAATATGGGTTGGAGTATTTGGTCTGGGCTGAGAGTATTTGGGCTTGTTAAGGCCCATCCATTTCATGCGTTTTTTTTTTTTTTTTAATGTTTTTTGGAAAACCAAAGTTCCGTTTTAGTGACAATTTTGGTTTATCGATTGAAATGAAATTTCTATATTAATTTATAGTATTATATAATAATAATAATAATAATAATAATCATAGTGTATAACCATTTCGTCTGAAATCCACATTTGGATTGAAATTCACTGAAATAACAAAAATGCATTAGAATTTGTGCCAAGGTGAAATAAAGAGGTTCCAAGTACTAGTTTTATATCTGGTACAAAATATTCTAGTCGTTCCTATCAGAATGGAACAAAACAGAATTCAAAACATTGAGGAGAACTTGTTTCATTTTCTTTAATTACTTTAAAAGGAAAAGAAAGAAAAAGTAATTAATTAAGTTTTATATGTCAACAATACTACTAATTCTTCTTATAAAAAGACCTACGTTAGTAATAGTAATACTACTTGAGTTTGAATCCTCTTTTGTCATTTATTGTAATAAGATAGGAAAAAATGGTGTATTACTATTGTTTTGAACAGCAAAATTAGAGATTCTTAAAGTGTATAAATGAAAATATCAAATATTGTGGGTTTCTGATCCAACTTAACCCTAATAGTAAGGATTTCAAAAAATTTATGAGTTTAGGGTGATTTTGGGATTACATTTTTTAGTCCAATAGGTTTAAAATTGGTTTGGATTTATGGGTTCCGCTTAATTTAATTAGTAAAATTTTTTGTCATCAAATAAAAAATTTAATATTTAAATCTGGCTTGCACAAAAAATTTATTCATGTCTTGACCTAATGATAAAGAATAATTATATTAGGGTTGCTAAAATTTTATCTATCTACAAAATAACAGTATGATTTATATAACAAAATTAAGTTTACCTCATCACTTTTTCTCACAAATAATCATGCTTTCTACTTCGGCTAACTTTCCTCTCTAAACCAAATAATTCAAACACAAGACCGGTGTCAAAATTTACCTTTTGGTCTTTAAACCCTTCCCTCTCCACATCTTCGCAATAACAAGATGTTGATCATGTCCATCAATCTTTCTAAACATCCGGGTCCGTTTACTTGCCCTTTTCTACCTCAAAGAGCTTCATTATTCCATGGCACATGCTTAGAAGTTAATCTTGGTTTCTCTTGCTAGCAAGACCATTGTAGCGATTTCAACGTCTAAATTCTAATACTCAGAATTGACATGCACCCTCTCTTGTGCATTCCTTAAAACTCTGCATAGATTAGTCTTTTGGCTTTTGTGCAATCATCTAGTCGTATTACACATCACATCCTTTTTGATCACGAGGCTCTAGTTGAAACTTGAGAGACCCAATCATTCATTTTCTCTGGTGTAATCTTTTGATAGCCTCATAAGTCATCACACTGATAAGTCTTGAAAAGGGTCAGCTTTAGATTGTCAACTGCATCGAATTCCTTCAATCAAAACTTGGAAACACGATAACAGTGAGAGAAGAGAAACAATCAGAACTTGATCTAAACTTGGTAACAGGGTAACAGTGAGAGAAAAGCACTAAAAAAATATGTTGAACAGAATCAAAAGTTGATTCAAACTTAACTAAAAAAATAATGTTCAAAGGAATTTGGAGATGCAGGGGATCGAACCCTGTACCTCTCGCATGCAAAGCGAGCGCTCTACCATTTGAGCTACATCCCCATTTGTGATTGAGCAGGAGATATTCATTATATATTTGTTTTAACAATACTACTCTATTTTCTTAACTGTTTATAGAAACTACAATAAGGGAATCATATCCATTGGTGAACATTGCAGATCGATTCATGAAATTTTATTGCAAAATGTAAGTATGATTGCATTTTGTAGGAGGGAGCAATATTGGGTTTAATTAATGAAGGATGCTAATGCTATTGATCCCTACTTAGCAAGGCAACTAGTATCTTGTAGAAATGTAGCAGAAGAGGTGTAAATGGAATCACTCATAGTTTTGTGTATACCATTAGATGAATCAATTGTTTAAAATGAATGTTTTAAATTTTAATTGATAAAAACATATTGAGAAACATAACAGGTTGCAAAAACAATGCAATTTGATATATATCATATATGGTCATATGGAGGATAGTCAAAGCAATTCATGACAACATGAGACTAAAGCAACATGTCATATCACCCAAAAAAAAAAAAAAGGCTTGGGACTTCATGGACAAGAGGTCCAAACATATGACTATAGGCTCAATCCTATAGCTAAAGCATCATGGCCCAAGCTCTTGGGATGAGCACGGCAACCTCACCAATCATGCTTATAACAGCAATAGCAACAAAACCATTAAGGCCACGATTGAGATGGGGCTACAATCAAAGAATGTGCATCTCTAATGAGCCTATAAATCCAAGATCCCCAAGGCTAAGAAAAGTATAGTGCATGAAAATATTAGTGCATAAGACCTCCTAAAGCTAATTCTTGGCGAGATCATCACTGACATAGGCATCAAAGTGATTTGGTCAATGCCACCCAATTGAATCTTTGTTTTTAATTATCCAACTAACATGTTGGACATCTAACCTTTTTTTTTTTTTTTGGTTGTTGATAAGATTGGCCATCTAACCATTGGTTCATCATCTTGCCGTACCAATGCCCCCAAGCCAAATCTTTATTTTTGTAGGTATCCCAGTGACATGTCTATAATGAGTTATGCCTCCTAAAAATTAAAATTAATCACAAGAGACTCAAATATATGATTAATTAATGTCCATTATACACCACTGTTTACTGACATCTATCCAAACTTGTCATCAAACTAAACTTATATACGCATATCATGACATTGAATGTTTTCCTTTTCAACGAGAACAAAAAATGGTCAAAAAGCTTTGTAATTTAAGTAAAATTTCTAGCATAAATTTGTTAAGATATTTTACAGTCTTTTACTAAAAGGCGAATCAAAACTTATACACGCGTATCATGACATTGAATATTTTCCTTTTCTCAACGAGAACAAAAAATGGTCAAAAAGTCTCGTAACTTAAGTAAAATTCCTAGCATAAATTTGTTAAGACATTTTACAGTCTTTTACTAGATGGTGAATCAAAACGATTGCAATGAACAACTAATCCAAAACGAAATACCAATAGCTGTTCAATAGTATCTCAACATTAATATTTCATAAATAAAAATTCCCGAAAAATTAGATACTTTGAACTAATTTTGCAAGAGCTTGGTTTTTTCATCGACAGAACATGAGTTCAAATTCCCACCTTCACTTATATTAAACACAAAAAACATTTTTAGAAAAATAAAACAAATTTTAAATCCGTGTTACCCAAAAAACCCTTCCAACAGTAGGGATTGAACAAATTCAACTCAAAAAATAAAGGGAAGTATTATATTCACAACAAATCATAAATGGGTAAATTATTATCGATTCTAACTTGAATCTACAACTTAAATTATGTCTCTACTCACCCGTAACAGCCAATAACAATACGCCACTTAAAATTTGTTACGAGAGTGTTGCTATCCTCTTTTTTTATTTTTTTATTTTTTTTAATTATTATTTTTTTTTGGAGGGGAGAGTGTTGCTATCCTAGAAAAACAAAAGAGGAAGAAAAACAAAGTTGGTTGAGTCCCCCAAAATGAACACACCCAACAAAACCCAAAAAAAAAAAAAAAAAACTCACGAATCGCGCGGGGGGAGTTCATTATTTTCAAATCCCACAGCACTCAACCAACGGTCCAGATCTAGTCTTCCCTGGCCTCGATCTTTAACAGCCCTTCCTCTTTCCTCTATATATAAACCCTTCTCCATTCTCTTCGCATCTGACATTCTCATCTCACTTTTTTGTTTTTGGGTTTTCTCTCTCTCATTTTTTATTTTTAGTTTTTTCAATTTTTGCTAATTTTTTTTTTTGTGTGAAAAAAAAAAAAAAAAATGTCGACGGAGAAGGAGAGAGAGACACAGGTTTACTTGGCCAAACTCGCCGAACAAGCCGAGCGTTACGAAGGTTTCGTCCGGATCTTTTTGTTTGTTTTAAGGATTTGTTGATGTTTGAATGTTTGTTGTTTACATTAATTAATGTATGATTTGTTTTTTTGATCTGAGATTCAATTTGAAATGTTCATTAATGTTGTTGTAACATGATTTATTGGATTCATAGCTGGCATTAATAATGTTGTTAGATTTGGATTTGTTATTATATTTGGTTTTTGTGTAAATAAATCTTAAGAGAAATTTGTAATGTATGTAAAATTTTGATTAGTCTGTTGAGGATTCATAGTTGTCTGTAAAATTTTGGGACTTGGGCTTCGTTGTTGTTGAAGAAGTAAATAAATGGAAGATACTAGGAAAATTATTTTTTCGCGTGGTAAACCTTTTTGTGTTGTATCCATGTATTTATTTGAAATGGAATGAAGAAATTTATTGAAATGTACTTTTGATCTGTTTAATTTGGAATGAGTTCGATTTCATTTTTGTTCCTAAAATTTAAAAAGTTTCCATTTTTGTCTTTGAAACAATTAAAAAAAGGTATCAATTTCGTTGTCACGTCTATTTTTCTGTTAGATTTGTGTCAGGCCATGTTATAAGATTGATACCTTTAAGATTTTTTAGGGACGAAATTGAAACTTTTTAAATTTGAAAGCTGAAAAATCTAATTTGAACCGAATTTTAGGAGCAAAAAAGTTTATTTTAGGTGAAAAAGAGATGAAAAGAGCATTTTTTTTTTCCCTTCTAAAGAAAGGAAACCCATTTTTAAGCATATGAAGGCATTTTAGGAACCCACTTGTTTCAATGTTTTCTTCATCCATTAAGCAGTCATATGCCAAAAGTTTTTTTTTTTTTTTGGGTCTTAATAAGTGAATAGCTTTTGTTTGGATAGTATGTTTGCCTTTGAGTTTTGGATTATTGGTACATTGCAAGATTGAGTACTGTGTACATCACTGTACTTATAAAAAAGAACATGTGAAAAAAGCTATGTGTATTCAATTAAAAAGGACATTTTTATATAAAATGTATTTCAGAAACTATTTTTCAGTTATATTATGGAAGTTATTTCTATCTAAATTCTTGTATTTGATTGATGACCCAGAAATGGTCGAGTGTATGAAAAAGGTTGCAAGACTTGATCTTGAGCTGACTGTGGAGGAGAGGAACCTCCTCTCTGTGGGATACAAAAATGTCATTGGTGCTAGGAGAGCTTCTTGGCGCATTATGTCTTCAATTGAGCAGAAGGAGGAGTCTAAGGGAAATGACAACAATGTTAGACTTATTAAGGGTTACCGCCAGAAGGTTGAGGAGGAACTCTGCAAGATTTGCAATGACATTCTTAGTATCATTGACAAGCACCTGATCCCCTCATCCTCTTCGGGAGAGGCCACGGTTTTTTACTACAAAATGTGAGTCATGTACTCATTTAGGGTAGATCCCATCATTTTGCTGCTTATGTGATCAAAGCAACTCCTGTAGCAGTCCATGCAATTGATTACTTTTATTGAATATAGTTATATGTATATCTGATATTTTTATATTGAATATATTCCAAAGGATAAAAAAACAAGAGAATAATTATGCTTGGATATGATTATAATTTACTTTTTCTGCTTCCCGTATATCTATTTATGCATATTTATGTTTTGATTATACTTATTACTTTGGGAAATATTATACTTCTTTGGTTTGATGTGTTATGCTTGACTTCAGGAAAGGTGACTATTATCGGTATCTTGCTGAGTTTAAGACTGAACAGGACAGGAAAGAGGCAGCTGAGCAGTCATTGAAGGGATACGAGGCATGTTTATTTGATATATCTTGCATATCCACCAATATTCAAACAATGCATGTTCATGTATCATTCTTTATTTTTGACATTACTTGATGTGCCTTCCTGCCATCTCTTTGTTAGGCTGCTTCGGCCACTGCAAACACAGATCTTCCATCAACCCACCCAATCCGTCTTGGCCTTGCTCTCAATTTTTCTGTCTTCTACTATGAGATAATGAACTCACCTGAGAGGTATTGAGCTATTTCCCTTGTTATCATGCTTAGGAATTTTGAATCATATTCATGCTAGTCTGTCTTGATTTAACATTGTTACTGGAACTTTCAGGGCCTGCCATTTGGCTAAACAAGCTTTTGATGAGGCAATTGCAGAGCTGGACACCTTGAGTGAGGAGTCATACAAGGACAGCACCCTGATAATGCAGTTGTTGAGAGACAACCTCACTCTCTGGACCTCTGATTTGCCTGAAGATGGAGGTATTATGGACCCAGTGGATAGATGTCAGATGGTTTAGTTTATTGAATTGTTTTAAAATGATGATCTATTAGCTAAAAACTTTAGGTGATTGCTGCACAGAAAGTGTACACTTTGTGTGGTGTCTACTTGATTGGTCACTCTATTTGTCCCCTGGCGTTGGTAACAATAATTGTCTCTTGCATAGGATATATATATCCTCCCTCTGATAGTGTGTAGGTCTCCCATCCCGTCACAATGGACCCACACGTTGTGAGATGTAGGATTCATATATTCGATGCATGAGACACTTTCTTGTTAGTAAGAGGGAACAGAATACATCTCCTTCTAAACCTTCCTGTTTGGAAAATTTTTTAAAGCACTTTAGGCTAATACTCCCCGTTTGATAGAAAACTGAAGTATACGTTTAATTTTAGCTTAAATGTTTACCGGAAACATATTTCTGAAAGTGGATACTCAAACATAAGTGCTGTCATGCAGGTGAAGACAACTTCAAAGGAGATGAGTCCAAACCTGCCGAAGCCGAGGTTAGTGATTGCATGATTTCTCTTTACTTTAATTAAATAATGATTACCTTTGCTATTACTAAAAAATCTAGCTTAAACTATTCTGCAGCACTGATGGGGCTACCTGAGAGACCCCTGCAAAATAGCAGTTGGATATCAGAGTGCTTTGTGAAAGTGTTTTCTTCAGCTTTTCTCACAAGGGAAATTGGACTGAACAATGTGGACATTATAATTTTATTGATCTTTTTGGGTCCAACCAAAGCCAGAAGATCAATCAGTTGTATGCCCCTTTTATTTCTTAGATTTACTTTTTTCTTCCATTATTTTGCATTTTGATTAATGTTAATTAACTGAGATTTGTTATTTAAGCAATGGATGATTTTACCTTTTTCTTTAACATCTTTTGTTGGTTTGAGGTTTGTTGTAATGCCGGATTAGACTTTGTAGATTGAAAACTGTTGGATCGGATACCCGATCCACCACTTTACATATGGTTTCTTAATTTCTTTTGTTTGTTGGAGAGTGATTTATAATTTGCTTCTAGATTTGACATGTAGCTTTCTCATATGGAACACATTTTAATTTTCATCTAACTTTCAATATGGCTGAATATAAACCCACTTATCTTTATTTTTATATATTAATCTCCTATTTGCATCATTTTCCAAAACACGAACTATATTCAAAATATTGAACATGTTTTCTTGAGAAAATTATCTTCTATGCAATTGATGGCTCACATGTGAGACTACACAGTAGTACTCACTCGTGGATGTCATATATTGTGAGATATTGGTTACGTGCAACTTATGCATAAGATTCTACTTGTTTATTAAGGGATCTAAAAAAATAATCATGGTTTTTCCATCAATATTAGGTCCCTTTTTTTTTTATTTGGGGGGGGAACTGGCATTTTATTTGTATTTATAAAAGTTCACACAACATAGGCGGGGCAACTCCTTAGAGGCAGAATTCCCTGAAACTTTCTCGGATAGGAGCTTTGAGTTTATATGGGAACAAGCAAGACCAACGTTAACAAATACTCCTTCCGTCCCAATTTATTTGTCATGTTTGAAAAGTTAAGCTTTTTAAAGAAACATCACTTATTGTCTTATCTGCCTTATAAAAATGTATAAGTTTAACTATCCTTAAATAAGTTTTTTATTATTATTATTATTTTTTTAAAAAAAGTTACTTTTAATAAGGCAACTAAAAAGGTTCTCCAATTAGATTTATTTTTTAAATATTTGTTAGTTTCCTTTTCAAATAGTCTTAAAAATAAAGTTGGGGTATAATAGAAACATTAGTAAATTAATTAATTTTATTTTTAGAAAGATAACAATATTTTGGGATATTCCAAAATGAAATAGAGCTTTGAGTTTATATGGGAACAAGCAAGACCAACGTTAACAAATACTCCCTCTGTCTCAATTTGTTTGTCATGTTTGAAAAGTTAAACTTTTTAAAGAAACATCACTTATTGTCTTGTCTGCCTTATAAAAATGTATAAATTTAACTATCCTTAAATAAGTTTATTATTATTTAAAAAAAAAAAAAAGAGTTACTTTTAATAAGGCAACTAAAAAGGTACTCCAATTAGATTTATTTTTTTAATATTTGTTAGTTTCCTTTTCAAATAGTTTTAAAAATAAAGTTGGGGTATAATAGGAACATTAGTAAATTAATTAATTTTATTTTTAGAAAGATGACAATATTTTGGGACATTCCAAAATGAAATAGAGCTTTGAGTTTATATGGGAACAAGCAAGACCAACGTTAACAAATACTTCTTCCGTCTCAATTTGTTTGTCATGTTTAAAAAGTTAAACTTTTTAAAGAAACATCACTTATTGTCTTGTCTGCCTTATAAAAATGTATAAATTTACAAAACTATCCTTAAATAAGTTTATTAGTTTTTTCTTTTTTTTTAAAAGAGTTACTTTTAATAAGGCAATTAAAAAGGTACTCCAATTAGATTGATTTTTTAAATATTTGTTAGTTTCCTTTTCAAATAGTTTTAAAAATAAAGTAGGGGTATAATAGGAACATTAGTAAATTAATTAATTTTATTTTTAGAAAGATGACAATATTTTGGGACATTCCAAAATGAAATAGAGGACAATTAAACTGGGACGGAGAGAGTAACTTTCTTGTGTTTGGATAAAACTTAAGTATAGTTGCCAAGGTGTTTTACCTTAAATGCCTTGATTCAATTCAACCACATGGTTGCATTAATCAATACAGCACAAAAGTATTTCTTTCCTAATAATACTTAAATTCAACTATATAGTTCATTGACCAGTATAAAGTTAGAGTGGTTAAATTTAATTGGAAAAAATAGAGTTTTGTGGTTAAATTTAATTGGAGAACGTAGTAATCATACCTAGTGTACAAAACTACAACTTTTGTGAGGTATAAGAGAGGTTATAATAGGCAATTTTATCCTCATTTAGTTTTGGGGGAACATAGTACAACACATAAAAACTTGTACCTAAATTTCATCTTTGGTGAATATATTTCCAAACAATATATTAGATATCTTTAGTGTTTCTTATGGAGTTACCATGTACACTGAAATTGCATTATCTCAAAAATATTTTTTTCCATGCTTAAGGGATAAGTTTATACCTTCAAGATTGGACTTGTGTCCTTTAATCTAGTGCACTAGACACAACACAGGAACCACATGTGATCAAAAAATGCCAAGTGTTGAGCTTGTGTACCATCCAATGCACTGAAACCCTTGTTAAAGCCCTTGATGAAAGCTTTTAACGTTCCAGATTAGGTCTAGGAATTTATATTCTTGCTTTTCTTTCTCTTTTTAAAATTGAATACAATTGAGAGAGAGAGAAAAAAAAAAAAAAGAATTAGGGAAGACAAAAATAGGAGTATAAAATTTCAAAGAAGCCTCGTATCATAATTTCAAATGAATGACTGTTTATGACGGAAAATTATTAGGTACTTTCGGAGTACTATAAATGCGTACTTCCCCCTTTCACATAATGGTGAGTCCCACCATGAATTTAATTAGTGAGACCCACCATTTATATGAGAGGAGAAAGTACGCATTTATGATATTGCGAGAGTACACAATAATTTCCCATTTATGACTAGAAGGAAATTGGGAACATTCAGCAAAAAAGGAGGAGGAAATTGGGAACCTATCTTGATGAGATGGAGAATATGGAGCTGTCTTCACAATTCACACACGAAAATAGGGACTAATCTTGTGAACTTCACTATTGCCATTAGTTTAAACATGGAAAATAACGATCCTTGTGGGATTGGTGACAAAATAATTTGGGCAGCTCATGCTAAAGTTAAATGATAAATGACTCATTGAAGGGGATTTCCAACCAAATGATAGTTTCTAAGCCCTCATTATGTCAAACTGATTGGTAAACTAAACCCACCTCTATTAAAACTAAGCTGCAACTTTTGTTTCCAAAGCATCAACAAAAGATCAAAGTCTGCAGTGACTTGTTTAGAATTAGTTGACTTGACTCAAGGAACAGATACTCTTGCCTCATTACATGCTGGTTCAACTCTTTCTACAAGAAAATCATTATCTGAATAGAAAACTCGTCACTTGCAAAAGTTTGGCTACTCGCCATGGCTCTGCATCAATCATAGTTTCAACTCGACAGAGAGGAAACCCATATAAGAGACAACTACAAGAACTATATCAACACGCTAACCCTATTGAAGATTTTAAAGCAACATCGATTGCTCATCAAGTTTGCACCTAACCATTATGAGTTAGATTAAGATAAAAGACAGACAAAACTGCCACTGTACAATCTACCACAAAAAAGAAAAAAAAGAAAAAAAAGGAAATAGGTGCAACGGATACAGCCATCATACATCAGAGGCTGAACAAACAAGTTTAAACAAAACATGTATATATACCAAAATTGTGAGTTACGACTCTTCCTTGATGAAATAACTTTGAGGCAAGCAAAAATCTTCCTCATGATTCAGGAGTTCCACATCTTCATCATCTGGTTTCTGAAATTTAAAAGAACAGAAAAGAGCAAGATCAACATGTAAATTAATGGATCAGCTCTTGAAACAAAAAATCAAATAGATAGGGGGAGGGGGATTTTCTAGAATGCATATTTACAAATGCATATTTCAAAATTGCATATTTGCAATTAAGAAATTCATGTTTCCAAATCTATGTGTGTAATTTATTCTTCTAATTCATTCTTGCTCTTTATCCTTAGATAGTAACCTCCAACAAAGAGCTTTGCATGTCTATCAGCTACATTTACTTTCATATGTTCTCACCTAGTATCTAATTATTCTAACACTTCATTTATGTATGCCTACATCTTCACCTGAGCTACACTTTATTTTATGAACACCACGTTGGTCATCAAGCATTGCAATGCATAAAAGCATGGTTACCAAAATACCATTAAACCAAAAGATAAGTAGATAACTAGGTATTTTAATATTTGCAACATTTGAACTGCAAAATTTGATTGAGTGACAAATAGTTACTAATTTACATGGGGTTTAGAAAGTTAAGAGAAAAAGGAAAATGGGAAGGAGAATTCGAAAAAGAGAGGTCCATTGATTTTCTTTTTGTGTATAAAAATGAGTTCATAGCAATTGATGGCATTATGGGAGAAGAAAAAGATATGTATCATTTAAATTAATAAATACCAGCAATTCTAAGTTGTAGAAACGATCCAGTAACTGCAGGACCTCATCCGAAGAAAACGGTCGATCAAAGCTGTGACAAGAACTTAAATATTTTAAGAGCATGTACCAGAAAATGAATGTTCACAAAAATCTGTGCTCCAAAACCATGGTATAGTTTTGAACAAAAGAGATTTTTGAGACAAAAGAAACCTTTTCCGAAGAAATTCCATCAAACCAAAGAGGACAAAGTGACGATGTATCCCTGCATGGAAACAATTTGTTGAGTGCTCATCCATTGCTAGATATACTAATAAGGTAAGAACACAAATGGAAGTTGATGTACCTTAATTTTCTTAATAATAACAAGTGCATTACATGATAGAGGAATTTTTTCTTGACAATATGAAAGTTATTACAGTACCCCTTAAATTGACCTAAGCCATCAGATTCTATATGTACCAGGTTGTAAATTTAATTCAACAAAAACAAAAAATGGATACAAATACTCAAGATTTTCTGCCAAAACCAGACCATATATGAGTTCATTGGGAGTCATTAATCAGCTCTTTGCTATTTCATCATTGTCAATTAATAAAATAAAAAACTGCTGCCCAAGTATGGAGAAAAATACACTGATCGAACCTTTGCTATAATATAAAATCCTCAATGTCGTATATCAAATAATATAAGTTGCTTTTAAACATGCCATGCTTCTTTCAATTCATAAATTGATAATCTGCTTAATTCCTTTTTGGGTTAAAGTAGAACATCACAGAAATCTTCAATACATGGAGACAGCAACACTTAACCAAGGAGAGCAGATAACCTCATTTCTGCATTCCTCTGAGGAATTGTATCATAACATACCCCTCATTCAGTGTTTTTTCTATGCCAATTGTTACATACATACATACAAACAATGTTGCATTTCAAAACCATCTTCATGGAAATGTTCAAGTTGGTTATAGTTTGAACTGGAAAGCTTTGATGCTATAACTTAGAAACAAAAGAACAAAGCTAGATATAGTTCTTTAGGTGCTATACCTTAAATTTCCCAATTAAATTATTTCATGTGATTTCATTGGCCATATGATTTTGCTTGGATTGTCACCAAACCATTCATTGGCAAAAAAAAAACACAAACAAGAAGCTGATGCTCTTACATTCATTTCTCATCCAAAGTTCATTAAACCCTTCAAACTATCTTCAAGCATGACATATCAAATGTTTCAAGAAAACTGTCTCACCAAAGACAAATAGCAATCAAGAAAACTGTCTCAAACTCACACACACCCCTGAAACACAAATTGAACCTTCATGTTTCAAACTCAATGACACAGCTTTCCATTGGGACATAATTGATGGTTCATATAATATTCTTAAAAATTTTAAAGAAACACTTAAATACTTAATTTTTCACTAAACTATAAATTACACCCTCTAATTTTGAGCTATTTGTAATTCAATCCTTCAAATTTCAACCTTTTTTTTTTCATTCCAGTCTTTTAACTTTAATCAATTTTCAATTTAGCCCTTTCCGTCTACTCCCATCCAATCTCGCCATTCATTTCAATATTTGGTGGACAAAACGATGCTGATTAAACAGAAGGACTAGATTGCAAAAGAATTAAAGCTAAAGGACTAAATTGAAAATTTAAAAAAAATATATGAAATTTAAATAACTGAATTTCTAAATTAGCTTCCTTTTTTTTTTTTTTTTTTTTTTTGTGCAATATATTGCTTAAAATATTTTTTCTCCTTTCTCATTTCTTCAGAATAAGAAATTCAACACCAATTCACCAACACATAAATAAATAACAAAGATAAAGAAACATAGAAAATTTATAAAGTTAAAATTAAAAATTAAAAAAAATAAGAAAAAATAGGATAAACCTGCCTTGTAATTTAAAAGGTGGGTAAATTTCGAGAGCTTCCAACAGCCTAAGCTCCAATTCCACCTGCGATTGCTCCTAAAAGATTCACCATTCAATCACCAAAAAAAAAAAAAACAATATTTAGAGAGAGAGAGAGAGAGAGAGAGAGAGAGAGAGAGAACGGAATTGATACCTTGGGGAGAGAAGAAGCAGAGGAAGGAGGAGCTTTGCAAGGAGAGTGTACGGACATTCCGTCTTGCTCTTCGTCCCTTCCTTTCCCTCCTCCACTCTCAATTTCTTTCATTTTTTTTTTAATTTTTTATTTTATTTTATTATTTGTATTTCACACACAAACAGAGAAAAAAAAAAAAAGCACTGTGTTTTAGATTTTGTGGTGTTGTTGCAGTAAATTTTGTAAAAAGTGTTTCCAGTGTTTTTCTTTTTCTGGGATCAATTTTTGTTTTTTAGGGTTTTTGGGGTCTGATTCAGAACAGAGCTGCAAGTGTTAGTAGGTACTGCTATTGGGGAATTTTGTTGGGCCAGCCCTAATTTTGAGTAGAGGTGTTGGAGTGGGCCTAGGCGAAAATGTTGTGGTTTTGTTTAATGGATCCAAAACCAATATTTTTAGGGATGCCAAGGCCCAAGGGGGATAAGGATAAGGATAAGCTGGGTGTTTTGTCTCTGTCCCTTCTTTGGGTAGGGTATTTTGGGAAACATGTCACCATCATGGTTTTAAAAACCGAACAGAGAGCCAAACCTTATTTTTTCAAAATTCCTAGTTCAACTCGGTTTTTGGACTGGTTTTTTTCGATTGTTGATTGATTTTCACCAATTTTGGGCCTTTTTTCGGATTGAATTGGCCTTTGGTTCTTAGTTCAATTGGTCGGACCGGCCAGTCCTGTCTGGTTTTTAAAACATAGGTCACCATTTTATCGAGTTTAGTGCATAGAAGATCTAATGAAGTGGTTTGAGAGAGAGAGAGAGAGAAGGTTTAATTATATATTTTGTACTCAACTTTTGTTGTGTTTCAAAATTCTTTATTCACTCATTTTTGTTATTTAAAAAATGTCTTCCTTTCTTTGCTGCTATTAAAATTACTGAGATTTTGTTAAAAAGTCTTAACTCAAAATCTGAGAAAGAGTTAATGGCAATGACATTTTTTTTTAAACAACTAAAAGTATAATGATTAATTTTGAAACATTTCAAAGGAATTAAAAAAAATTATAAATTGTTTATGTATTAAAAATATATATACATATATATATATATAAATACAAAAATACAAAAATATATGTATTCTAAAAAAAATTATATATAAATGTGCTTTAAATAAATAAATATACACACACATACATATATATATATATATATAGAGAGAGAGAGAGAGAGAGAGAGAGAGAGTTGGGGGACAATATTGGGAGGAACAAGGTGGAATGAACAAAACCCATCCCTATCCTGTCGCTCCCTCTTTTGGGCAATATGATTTTATCTCTCTTTTATTTATTGTTTGAATTTTTTTTTTTTTTAAATTTTAAAAAAGAGTCTAAATTTATGCCATTTGACACATTACTTAGAAGTCTCCTCAATTAGCTTGCCACCTCACCACACTCTGACTTTATATCAAACTATTACTACTAATTCTTATAAAACAAAGTATTACTACTAATTAATTGGCATTTTTTTATAGGATGAATGCATTTACTTGATAGGAAATTATTGTGTACTCCCGGAGTACCATAAATGTGTACTTCCTCCTCTCACATGAATGGTGGGTCCCACTAATTAAATTTATGATGGAAACCATCATTTATATGAGAGGGGGGAGTACGCATTTATGGTACTCTAGGAGTACCTAATAATTTTACTTTATTATAATGATAAATATTAATAAGTATTTATTACGTTTGTGGCATTTATTAGTTTATATATAAAAAATTTAATAATTATGATCATTATTAATAAGTAATTATTATGATTGTGGCATTTTAAGAAAATATCACTTTGCAAGATTCTAATGGGGGATATAGTATATAATAGAATTTAAAATCAAAAGCTTTTATGGACCTCAAAACTCAAAAGCTTATATTTCAAAATATTATGAGGTCAATCAAAAGTCAATTTTTTTTTTCCCTGTCTTTTTCTCCAAAAAAAATAAAGTCCATTTTTTGTATTAACTATAAAAAAGTAGTACATCTTGAGTCAAAGGAGACTCCATCAAGTAAAATTATTAGGTACTCCCGGAGTACCATAAATGCGTACTCCCTCTTCTCATATAAATGATGAGCCCCACTATGAATTTAATTAGTGGAACCCACCATTCATGTGAGAGAAGAGAGTACGCATTTATGGTACTCCGGAAGTACACAATAATTTTCCTATAACAAAATTTCATATTTAGTCTAATAAATTATTATTGATAATTACAATAATTATCAAATTCATATTTAGACAAAAAATAAAAGAGAGAGAAAATCGTATTATGCTAAAAATTCTTGTACATTGCATAGGGTACCGACTAGTTATAATCAAAGTTAGAGCCTCTTTGGAGAAGATAGATCTTATGAATTTTTCAACTAGTTTGAGGCTGTAGTTTTGTATTAAGGTGTTGTAGATTTCTATGTTTTATGAAGGAAGAGAAGTCTTTGAACCAAGTATTAGATTTACAGACTCCAATTAAGCCTCTTGCAAACCAAAACAAAAAGAAAAGAAAAGAAAAAAAAGAAAAGAAAAATCTTACAATTGTTTTCAAGTTTACATCCTTTTCTTGGCTAGTTATAGGTAGCAATAGAAATGAAGTCCATGATAGTAACAATCACAACTGGCACAGTTTTCTTATCACTTTCTCATTTATGGCCTTGAAAGTTGAAATCTCATCATCTCAATAATGCAAATGTTTGTATAATAAGGATAAGAATGATGACAAATTGACAATGACCACCTGGGCATGCTAATGACGCTAGCTGACAATGCCAACAGCATGGCCATCCATTGCATGCGTCAAGCATCACAGGCCCTTTATTATTACTATAATAATACAGTAAAGGCTTTGCAAGCCCACATAATAAAATATTGTGATCTAATTAACTGAATAACTAACCTTCAAAAGTTGTAACCAACACTTGGAATTGTCAGCATGGGTCAACAGATTTTCCTCAACCCAATCTCCAACTAAGGTTCAATTCATATCTTCTAATATCTATTTTCCTAGCAATTGTTGATTAGTTCTGCTACCTGGCTTTATAGCATTTCAACTAATTATTTAACAAAAGAGCTTTGGCTTGTGTGATATGTCCTCTAGAAAGCATGCACCGAGACTTTTATAGATACAAGTATGACATAACGACATAAATAATTTCTAGAAAATTATAACATAAAAATGGCTAGAATGACATGAGTATAACATATTAAATGAAGTGTTCATGTTTCTAAGTATGTTCATTTAGAACTTTAGTACACTTGATAGGACATAAACGTAACACGTGTCTAAAATTGATCTTATATTGTCCATATACTAAAGTTCTCAACAAAAGCCTTGCCTTACCAAAAGAAGACTACTTTTTCTACTTTCTTTAAGCAAAAATCAAGACCAGATTCTTAGAAAAGCAATTCATGATGTTATATCCAACAATAATGGAGGTACTTTGTTTGGCATCAAAATTATTTTATTGGAATAACTTTTCTAGTCCAATGGCTCATAAACTTCTGTAGAGTTGAAATGAGTAATGACATTACGTATCCGTTTGCCAAAGATTATTTTTGCTAACTTATTTTACTATTCAAATTATTTATGCTACTATTCATGGCTCATAAACTTCTGATGATTGATGACAATGACTGAGTCATGTGATAGAGACATTGCCTGTGGTGGGAACCCAAAATGTCTATTTGCAATTGGTGAATCATTAGCCAAAAGGCCGACCCTGCAAGAGACAATGCCTCTTGTGCGTTCTAAAAACGCATTAAATCTTTTAATTATAAAATGCTTAAGAAAAATCTTTTCCATTGTAAAATAAAATAGAAGAGTGGTTTTTTTTAGGGGGAAAATAGAAGAGTATTTGATAAATCATTTATAAACTCAAAATTCATGATTCATTTGTCAAATACAATGTGAAATTCTATATCCACCCACACAATACACTCGATGAATTTAATCTAAATAAATTAGCCATTAAACCAAACTTTAAGGGTTAATTATAAACTTAATGAAACTTAAATTTTGGACTTATTTAAGAGAGAATATGTCATACATATGATATATGTATAATTGGATGTATAAAAAAATTAAGGTAAAATATAGTTAACACTCTTGAGATTTAGACTAATATCAACCAGATTCAAAACATTTTAAAATTTAATAATTTGGCCTCTAAACCATGACTTGTTTCTCCGCTCTCTGTCATGGTGAGTAGAAGTTAAGTTGGTTAGTTTTAAAATATCTTATACTTAATTGACGTTAACTCAAACTTCAAAGGTGTTAATTGTATTAAAAAAAAAAAGAAAACTTGTCACCAAACTCCTATTAAACAACGGTTCTTCACAAAACAAATGAAAGGCAGATACCATTTTAAGAGGGAAATTAAGAAAACAGAAAAGAATAAAAAACAACTACCCCATGTTACACTCACTCTCTCTGTCTCTCTCTTATTGAAAGTCCATCACCCAATGATCACTGTACCCAACAACTCCCATACGCTCTTTGCAACTAGTACTCAAAGTTCAAAGTCTCAAACTTTGATGCTTTTCATAGATTCCTGTTGTAACAGAAACTGTTTTTGAGTTTCTGTTTCACTTCCTTAAGCTTCAACTACATTCCCTCCTTAATTTTGTCTGGTTTTTCAAACCAAAACCCATTGTTTTCTCCGAATCTAGTTCATTATCTTCACAAAGAAAGAAAAATCCACAACAAATAGGATTTTCTATAGTTATAATATCTACTATTTTTGTTAGTTAAAAACAAGGAAACCAAATAGTACTCTTTCTAATTTATCCCCTGCATACAGTTTCTTGTTTTCAACGCTCTTTAATTTCATTGTACTTTGTATTCTTCCAAACTCAGAAAACCCACTAAGAATTGAAGCCCCTCAAACCATTTTCCTTATCAAAATCCCATAAAGTTTGTGTCTTGTTGCAAACCATGGCTTTAGTGACCAACGCATTTCAATGTTCAATCCAAACTTCAAGATTTTCTTCACTATACTTGTCACCCAAGAAAGTTACAACTAATCATGTTGTGCTCAAGACTCGGTCACTGGGTTCAAAGTCCACATGCTTGGCCTTTTCTCCACTGCCAGAGAACCAGGGACCTCAGAAACCTGTTGAATTCTCAGGCAAGGCCTTGAGATTTTCTGGTTGGAGTGAATTGTTGAGGCGGCGAGGCTCTGTTGAATTTCCGGTTGTGGCGGCCACAACCGCAGATGCTGACGGGTCTAATTCATCACTTCAATTTTCTTTTATTTAGTACTTAAGACTAAGTTTGTATGCTGAGAAAAAAACTAAAAGAAAGGGAATTTTTTTTTTGTTTGTTTTTTCACATGTAATTCTTAGCAACCAGTTTGGATTTTTATTTTGGGATCTGTATTTGTTTGATAATTGATAGTCATATTTGAAATTGCAGGTATGCCAAGCCTTCTAAGAGCTTTGCTGAGAGATATCCTGCACTGGTTACTGGTTTCTTTTTCTTTATGTGGTAAGCTATCATTGTATGTACATTTTTGTGTTAAGACTTGATACATTGCTTGTTCACAATAAGATATGAACTTAGGTGCCCAGTTGAATTTTTTGAAGGGTATAGCAATAGTTTGGAATTGTTTAAATTTGTAACGGAGGACTCAGTTAATAGAATATGTCACAATTTTTAACTAATTCTCATGTTTTGTTTTTGGGTGAAAAAACCATATGAGGGTGCAAGGGGTCAATGCAGCCTTAAATATACATACTACTATGTTCAGAGTATATGCACATTGCAATGTACTTTTAAATGTTCTTTCCTTGTCCTTTTTCACTTGAATAAAATGTATATTGCACCCACTAATCATGTTATTTTCTTTATTCTCATTGGTTGTGCTGTCAATTATTTACTATAAAGCGCATGAATCATACATGCCCTAATAAAATGAAGGAGGAGATTTTGTAAGCTAACATTATGCTGTTCTAATTCACTGACTAAACAATTGCACTTAATCTCTGAATGTTATACAATTCCATGTTTTCTATGCAGGTACTTCTTAAATGTCATCTTCAATATACTCAACAAGAAAGTCTACAATTATTTCCCATATCCATAGTATGCTTCTTTCACAATGCTTCATTTTCATTATATTGAAATTGTTGTGGCTTTTGAAAAATCTCACCCCATATGACAATTTGAAAATCTTGTATATCTTTTGCAGCTTTGTTTCTGTAGTACATCTCCTAGTTGGAGTGGTGTACTGTCTTGTTTCGTGGGGTGTTGGTCTACCAAAACGTGCTGTAAGTTTCAACTTCTGCGTTGGCTATCTTCTCTTCTCTAGGTACATGCATTAATGAACTTGTCTTACCCTGTATGCAGCCAATTAATAAGGAGCTCTTGGTACTACTGACTCCAGTTGCATTCTGCCATGCCCTTGGACATGTCATGTCTAATGTATCATTTGCAGCTGTTGCAGTATCTTTCACACACACCATTAAAGGTAGAAAATTTTGAGGAAAAAGCTTCTTTTACTAATTTCATTAGTATTTTACATCTATTGGCCTGATGAAAGTCCTTTTGGACATATCTTTGAGTGTGTGCATACATGTGTCTGTCAACATCTTATTTTATTTTTTTTATTTTTAAGCATGAGGGTTACAATGTTTTGGAGCAAATCAACAGCATCATATGTTCAAGTTGAAAGGACTGTGTCCAGTTGTCATTTTACTCACCAGATTGGATGTTCTGCAGCTGGGGCTCTCTTACTTTGTCAAAATTAAAATTTTGTTTGTGGTTCTTAACTGCCTCCTTGGCTTGATGATGGCAATGTTGTGGGTTGATTTTTGTTGGTACTCATTGGTGTATATGATCAACCATGTGTGCTTAAAGATGTAATGAAAATGTATTCCTGCATAGGTTCCTATTGGTGGAAGCTCCTAAGAAAAGCAATTGCAAGTAGATATAACCACATACATTTTTTTCATTGACATACATTTTAGTTTGTCTGTAACTTGTTCTTTCATTTAATTCCATTACGCTAATCTGAATTAATATAGATGTCATGATAATGCCTCTTTGATCAATAATACTCAACATTTTTGGTGAAGGTGAGAGACAGTAAATTTTATGATAGTTTCTAGTTCCTAACTAGTCTTGATGTATTTTCTGCAGCCTTGGAGCCATTCTTCAATGCTGCTGCTTCTCAGTTTGTTTTAGGCCAGCAAATTCCTTTGCCCCTCTGGCTATCATTGGCCCCAGTTGTTATTGGTAACTCTTTGGACTCCGAAATTCTCCCTTCTATTTACTTCTCTTATTGAAAGGACAGAAGCTTGATTTCATAAATCTGGCATGTGGGAGATATTACTGATGCTGCCTGTAATCTTGTCAAGAACTAAACACATACAGAACACACACACACACATCACCTCTCACAGACCCCACAGAATTG